>NC_090268.1:148053739-148231239 GCF_040414725.1 Anabrus simplex
TCATTTTTTTAAACAGAAGTCCACAATAATCCACATACAATCGATATAATAACCATACAGAAGGTAGAAGTGTGTTTTAATCACGAAAAAGTGAGGGATTTCACATTTTCAATATATGTGAATCAAGAGGATGGAAGCTAATGAAATACAAATTTTGTCTCCAAAACCTTAAGGTGAAATAACATAATAGTCTAGTTTTCTCGTTTTTATCAGAGTAAAAAAAAAGAAACTGATAGTCAGAAGTCTTCAGTAAAAAATTTAAAATATTTGCGGAATTTCTAATTCTTACTCATAAAGAGTGTGTTCCAACAAACAAGTGAATGTTTGATGAACATGTTCACCGCAGTTTCGAGGTTCTGTTTATTTTTTGTTTCCCGATTATAGACACGCATTATTGCATTGTCGTTCGATTTTGTTTGCGTCTTCGTACTGCACAGGTATGTTTTAAATCTTCTCAAGGCAGAAAAAGAACGGGTATAGTTACAGCGATCTTTAGCTAACTTAACTAGCTCTGATATCAAATACCCTTCCTGAAGTTTTGGATGAATCGGATCTAATTAATAAAATACAATATCTATATAAAACACTTGTGACTGAGTATAAAGCAAACGAAAGTTTCTTAGTGGGCTCCTCAGCCCCACACTGGTAATTTAGAGACAAAAGTACCTTGGTATTGCTATAGTTAAGAACCATGAGGAAAGAATTTCCCATTTTTCTTTAATTTCTTCTGTTGTTATCTCTTTTAAAAATATTTCCTCTCTTTGTTTGTGGGATTTTGCTGGGAAGCCCCAGAAAACATAATAAAAAATAAAATATTGGGAATTGCTCGAGCACCATAGCAACCCAGGAGTCGGCGCCCCTCTCTTCAACTATCTCTATAATCAGTAAATGGGGAAAATCATCAGTTTCTGTTCTTCAAAGAATGAAGGCAAACGAGGAGCCATGAAAGGCGATATAATGGTGGACTCACTAGAACTTCCAAACGTAATACTGCAGGGACCGAAAAGAAAAAAATTGGCCATAAGAAGTCGGATAGGAAAGCTTTAAGAAGGAAGAGGCACAAGAAAGTTCGAAGCAATGTCAGACTCCGCTGGTACACCACGGTTGCCTCTTCCTACAAAGGGGATAATAATAATTAGGTTGGATGATGTTTCTGAGTTAGAAATATTCTGATGTGGTGCCATCTTAGTCAAATTTGTCATTCCGGCCGAGCTGCCATCTAGTAACGAAAGTGAAGTTCAGCTGGCAGTTAATGTGCCTTTAAAAAAAGCCTCTCTCTTAAGTGCACAACCACGGATCTTTAACAAGCCCACAAATCGCTATTCCAAACTTGACTACCTCAGGTAGAATCGAAACCGTGAACGTGGGAGTCGTGAATCGTACGTCCTACAGTACGAGTGATCCATCGAGTCAGCTGGGCATCATTTCCGAAAACTGACCCTTAAGTATAAGATAAGTTTTCAGAATATTTTCATTTTCGTGATTTTACAGAGAAAAGATGTATACATTGAACCCTTTGTTGGTCCAAAAGGTCATGGGTTCAATATAATATAATTTAATTAAGTTGTTTCTTTTTCAAGTATAATACTGTTACCAAATGTGTTACTTTTTCAGGTAGTTTATAAATTTATTACTCAAAATTAATTTCAGTAGACTGGAGAACCTGACAGTTAAATAAAATATACTCCTTATATAGTCAAATTTTCATAACGTTCCAATTATAGAATCCACTCCCACTAACATATCATTCTGACCTTCAAGTTAAAAGCGGGTTTCTACCAGCAGGACTGCCACCTTGTACGGAATTGCCTGTCTCTCTTTACTCAGCATTGCCTTTCTGCTGTGCCAGTAAAACGGAGAACGAGAAGGGAGATCATTCTTATGCCTGTTGCTCACGGTAAAATTTTCTGTCAAATTTATTGTACAATAATTTAATTTTATAAAATTTCTGTTGCTCACGGTCAAATTCAAGTTTTATTAAACATTTGATAAAACATTTCATAAAATAGGACATGTTCTATTCCGCAAAATTAATTTTACGAAACGAACCTATCAGCGAAGCTGACATCACGATGATGCTGGCGCCACGTCGTGAGAAGATTGTGAAGCTCGATTTTAAACAAACACTTCTTTCCAAAATGGCAGAATCCGGGTGGACTAAGGAATCTGTTAGTGTTTTACTGGACGAATACCAGAAATATCCTTGTTTGTACGAAGTTAAATCACCATTTTACCACAACAGAAATGCAAGAAGAGAGGGAAAAAAACCACAATCGCCGAATTCCTATATGAATGCTGGTCTTCTAACCTCAAATAATTTTCGACCAAGGACAGCAATCCTCCACCTCCTTCTCTTCTTCTGATCCAATCCCGAGTCCAGCATTTCTTAGCATTTCTTTTCTTCCTTTTTACCACTAAACAACATATAATTGCAGCTAAAGCATTAAGTTTTGCTTTTTTTTGTTGGAGTCATACTCTCAAACACACTCTAAGTTGGTTTAAAAGTTTAGCAATAGATGGCAGCACATACACATCTTAGTTCAGAAGTGGGACCTAGTGAATTTTATAACTTACCAAGGGAAATGTTCAATAATTTTGCAATTTCTTTGCGATCATTTAAGAAAAGGCTAGGAATACAACAGATAGGGAATCTGCCACCTGGGCGACTGCCCTAAATGCAGACCAGTTGTGATTGACTGAGTTCATAGACGGCCACCCCGATGCTTCCACGGATTTTATAAAATAATTTTACCGTGAGCAACACAACTTGCTTTCACCAAAATTTTTATAAAATTTATTGTACAACAAATTTTACGAAACATTTTACCGTGAGCAATAGGTATTAGGGAGAATTTTCTTCTTCAGGAGAACAGGATGGCATGGTTATTATTTGGAATATATAATTCTCCTGTATTTGTGTTTGCAATACAGAGCTCTGAGATTAAATCGCAGTACAACTACTGTTCAATAGCGATATATGTAAATCATTTATATGCAAGTTAAAGCTGTAGAACCTTGTTTATATTTTTGTGCGCGGATTAAAGTCTTTGTACGGCTATGGAGCATAAACTCTACGATGCTACAGTTGCACGCGTGGGAGCAGCTCATTGTAATCCCCATCCATTTATAATGGAAAGAACTGATTCGTACTGGATATCGTGAATTATTTAGAAAGTTATTTTATAAAAAAAGGTTATAGTATTGCTTACAACACGAATTTCTGCATAAATAACGTAACGATTACAAATATGAATTGAATGTGAAGAAGCAGCCTAGCAGCGCTATAGGCCCGTGAGGTCATTTGTAATATTAATGTCATGTAACAAGTGGATTTGGACGACTCACCAATATTCAACTGGCCGGATCACCTACCTGTAACAAAAAAACACTGGTTAGAGCAGTCTGTAACATTCTTAAATAATATATAAATCATTATAATTATGAAATAGTAGGTGTTCACAAAGAAAAGGGGATACAGTATACAAAGTATTCTCTGTTGCTGCTTCACGTTAGTGAATTGGTGTTTGGTGCGTGAGAAGTCTATAACCTGTTCCATAAGGGCTAAACGATAGGACCTGAAATGCAGGCGGGCCCGTGACTTTAAGGGGCCCCGCAGACTTCCTGCAAATTAATAAAAATAAGCCTAATGTCACTCTGCACATAAATGATCAGGGCGGTTTTGTAGAATCAGTCGACAAAAAAAGTACATCGAGGAATTAGCACTTGGTTGCTCGTATCAGTAGTTTATTGTGTGAGTGTAACACACCACATCTGCAAACATCTGCCATCTCTAGCAACACCGCGACACACAAATATCCTACATCAAATTATAGAAAAAAAATTACAGCATTGAGTATGAATACCAAAATAACATATTTCAGTTAGAAAATGTTATTTTATTTGTGAGATCGTATTATAACTAATTTTGCTGAGTATTTCACATTTGTCACACATTTATTGGACAACGTATAAAGCCAATACGAAGTTGTGTAGCAGTGATCAGTCAACTCACTTCCGAAGGAGCTCTCTCTGCACGAAGTTAATAATAAATTACGCTTATCAGTTGTGTGGTTTGATATTTTTCAAATTTTATTTGAACAGTTTTTGATTGAATTTTATTTCTTGTTTTTATATTCGAATACATTATTATAACCGAGACTTAGGTATCAGTCACAGATATAGTTCCATAATTACTGAAAAATGAAACCAATTGATGTTATGTTCGAACATCTAAAAGTGGTGCATGATTGGCAGTTAAGCCACTGAGGCAGTCAAATTAGATCTATTCAAAATAATTTGACAATACATTGCATTACTGCTACTTTTATATTAGTTATTCATACCTTTTTACATTTTATTTGATGAGGGCCCGAATTTTTATTTTGGCAGGCGGGCCCGTATCGCATTGGTCACGGCCCTGCTGCACCATTAGAGTTTGTGTATTAATACACACATTTAAAAAGGGCCGTGTATTTTAACCGTCATTATTATTCACTTCGAAGCCTCCATGGCTCAGACGGCAGCCTCTCACCGCTGGATACCGTGGTTCAAATCCCAGTCACTCCATGTGAGATTTGTGCTGGACAGGTTTTTCTACGGGTACTCCGGTTTTCCCTGTCATCTTTTATTCAAGCAACACTCTCCACTGTCATTTCATTTCGTCTGGCCTTCATTAATCATTGGCCCAGAGGAGCGCGACAGGCCTCGGCAGCCGGCATAATTCCTATCCTCACCGCATGTTGAGGGCTTCATTCATCCCATCCCTGACCCGGTCATTGACTGGGAAACAGGTTGTAGGTTTTCATTTTCATATCATTCACTTCCATGATGTAAATGACAGAGATCATTTCGTGGATGAAGCGAGGACACAAGAATAACGCCTTAATGGGGGAAAAGGTAAACTTTAATGAGTGGTCTAAAATGCATTTTTCAATATTTTCCTCTATGGAATACATTTTATTATTTATTGTGGTGAAAAAATATCCTAACTCCATCAAATCACAAAACCCCGCCGCATCTCCTGACCAGAGAGAAGGCGTCACCTTCTAAGTGGCCCGGCCCTCCCCTTTGGGGAGGGGAGTGAAAACTTCCCCTAGGTTGTGGTGAAAAAATAATTATCAACATATATATTTGTACTGTACATATCCATGCATGTCACTTGCTAAATTCCATTCTATCTTGTTCATTTTCTAACGATGTTATTGATTTTTCTCTATGTTTGTCATGTATGGAGCGAGCTATCGGCGTCACACTTATCTGCCCTGATAGTTTCACTTGCATTCGACAGATGGAATCCAAGAACACATTTCTGACGCCAATAACTCACTCTAAGACCTATGAAAAAACCAAACCAAACCAAACCAAACCCCATGGCACTACAGCCCTTGAATGGCCTTGGCCTACCAAGCGACCGCTGCTCAGCCCGTTGGCCTGCAGATTACTAGGTGTCGTGTGGTCAGCACGACGAATCCTCTCGGCCGTTATTCTTGGCTTTCTAGACCGGGGCCGCTATCTCACTGTCAGATAGCTCCTCAATTCTAATCACGTAGGCTGAGTGGACCTCGAACCAGCCCTCAGGTCCAGGTAAAAATCCCTGACCTGGCCTGGAATCGAACCCGGGGCCTCCGAGTAACAGGAAGGCACGCTACCCGTACACCACGGGGCCGGTCACCTATGAAAAAAAGCAAAGAAAAATCGACTATCTTGGCACTGTTTTGAAAAATTGAAGACGTAAAATACAATGCTGCATTTTTTCAAAATTTTTATATTTGTACAAAAATGACCCCAACATATTGCTAAGTCTACAAAAAATCTTGGTGGTAATACCTGCAACCTATTAGAGTATAGTGTACAGTACATTATATTTCTACAAATTTTGAAACCACGGAAAACCATCTTCAGGGCTGCCGACAGTGGGGTTCGAACCCAGATACTTCGTGAAACTTGTACTCGATCCCGCTGCCAACTGAACACTGACGGCGAGTTGACACGTGCTCACGCTATTGCATGTCGCACTGATAACACGGTATACCATCCAGGGCATCCGGCTCTACATCCGGCAGTCAAAACAATAAATTTGCCGTAAAGAATAGTGGACAAACTCCCATTTGTAACATTGTATTACTGTCAGTCCGGGAAATCTGCCGGACCAGCGGACGGCGAAAATTCTTGTTGCGGATAAGAGGCCTTAAGGTCTATTTACACTTAGGAGTGACGTGACCGTGACGTGACAAGCACGTGCTTCTACCGGCAAGCCTCTAGCAAATTGAGTGGCAATGTTCGTACTTGCCCGGCGCCTGGCCGTGCCAGTTCAGTCAGTGCTCATGCCGTCGCCGTACTGTAACAGTCAGGTTAGTCCCCACGAATATTTTTCTCATGTCGAGGCCATGTTACCGGCTTATTTCAAAGTTAAAATTAATTTTTCGAAGTTTTCTTTTAAGCTAAAAATGAATGATGAAAAACTGATTGGCCTGGACAGCCTTTCCCTGCAGGAAGCTACAATGAATGTGTTGTAGTGAATGAAAATCAAGATTTAAATACTGGTCAAAGGCAACTTGCAACTTACCTGAGCTATTCAGTGCAACAGTATTTTGAGAATTTCGGACAGGAATAAATACATACATATTGAAATTGGAACAATATTCTTTTTTACAGATGCGTTTTTCATTATGAAAATGTTTTTCGTAAAAGTTGTTAAAATACTAATTTATGTTACCCAGTATTTCTAAATAAAAATTTAAGTTTAAAACAAATTATTCAATGGACAATTTTAAAAATATCTGTAAAAGTTTCAGTTGAATTTTTCCAAAATAAAATTCAAAGCTTATACTGTATATGATATTCTATCTTGCATACCTCAAGCAAACTGTGAGCCGTTCCCACGGAGAAATTGCTTTTCTCCATTTTGTGTCCTGTTTTTACAGGTTGACTTCAACGTTTGCACAATAGAATGTTAAATGCATTTTCTGACATTCTGAAGATGCTCCAGGGTCCATCAATTCCTTGTGAAGAGTGCCAAATTCCCCTTCTGTTCTTCTTTTTTTTCCAGGCCTGATGAACCCATTTCCGTTTTCTCACTGTTGCTCCTCCTCTTCATCCAAAACAAGAGCAATCATCTATAAATCATCTTCTGAGAATTTAATCATTTTCCGTGGTTTTTTTTACTATAGAAAACACTGCCTGGTACCGATCACCTCGCTGCTAAGTATAAATAGGCCTTTAGACGTGTTATGACGCAGGAGTCCAGAGCTACACCAAGGTCATTTTAGTATTTCAAGATGGCAGCATCATTGGATTACTTGATGACATCATATCGAGGTTAGACTAATTTTGCTAGATATACTTCCTCTTTAAATATAAGCTACTGAAGTCTTGTTATTGCACGTGCTATCTAGAAATTATTCCGATTTTATTACTGTGACGTTTCTGTGATGCTCACCGGCCGATGTACAATATATACCGTACCGTACGTACATGAAGCTTTAGATGAAAACTATTTGAAAATGCATCACCCGTTTTCCGAGGATTCACATATCCACGGGACACTGACAATGATTCTTGGTAAATAGGATCAGGATCACTCGCTTTGTGTCTTAACCAGGGAGCTGTTTCCATACCAGAACATGATTGATTAAACTCCAGGCTCACAACACCGTACTCGATGCAATTCTAGGATTAAATTGGCTCATGAATGATGAATTGTTGACCTGCATTATGTCTTGTCACTGAAGAGAGAGGCCATGTTTATTTCATTAAGCACTCCCTATAATACAGACTCTCACATTGTATGGCAAGTAGGGAAGTTATATTTCATCATCGGGGAGATGAGATGTATTTTTAACACAACCCAGATTCAAAGTTGATGGGCGGAGGGCATTAAAATTCAGTTGCTGCCAAGATATAACAGGCAGGCAAGCTAGCAGGCAAGCGGAGGAGAGACGCCCTTCTTCGAAAAGTGCAGATTGTTTAGAAACCCTGCTACATTCCATGACAAGTAGCTATGAGGAAGCACTAACGTAACAACGTTAACTTCGATTCCAAAAGGACACACCTGAAATTTTATTTATTTATTTATTTATTTATTTATTTATTTATTTATTTATTTATTTATTTATTTATTATTCGCTAATCGGACAACTAGGGACCACAATAAGTTTTATTACAAACTCTGGCGTTGATTCAATTTTCGTTTGGTCCAGTAGGTTTTAATTATATCGTTGTGTCACGGCGTTCATTGGTCCACTTTGCATTAGCTGACCATTTCTGATCTTGGGAAGTCCCAAAAGTTACCATGCTTGTTCTGAAAAATTCCCGTTGTGTGATTTTTCTTGTCGTAGGCCCGTTTCTTTGAGGTCTTTCTTGGCGTTAACGTACCAGGCAATGGTTGTTTTTTGTTTAGAGTCAAAATGGTTAAAATGCGTTTTCTCCATCGAGAATCGTCTATCCGTCGTACGTGACCGTAGAAGCGAGTTCTGCGGCGCATTGTGTCCGTGATCTTCTCTATCTTAGAGCAGATTTATTGTCTGGATTTTCTTATGTAGATTCCCTTTTGGCAGTTTTGGACGAAGTATGTTGTGGATAACCTTTCTCTCTTTTTTCTCTTCGTGGGCGCTCATTTCTGAGAGAGTAAGGCATTCTCACACACAGAGATACTGACTTGATATTATTATTATTATTATTATTATTATTAATATTAGTATTATTATTATTAACAACACTTAATGCGTTATTGGACTCCTTTAATCTAGGATAAAACAATAAATGACAGTACTTCACTAATACCTATTTACAAAAGTCTCTTGCGCTCACAGTAGGTGTTCAGCGAGCCGGTATTTACCTGGAACGGGCGATTCCTTCGTAATTTTGTTTGACATATCTCACCACGTGGCTTTACACGCACACATCGGCCACTTCACACACAGCTTCCTTGTAGGTAGGTTCGAATACAGGTCTGTTAACTATCACGAGGCACGACAGCTGTTCACTGGGCTCGAATCCAGACTCCAGACGCACAATAAATTCAAGTGACTGTTTCACCCATTGATCTACGTAACACATATCACTACTCAATACTACATCACGACAACATTCTCTGAACACTGCTCCTCTTTTTCACGACGAGGTGATGAGGTGCTAGAATATTCGGAGAATGGCGCGAATAGAAACGTTCTATTTCCGCCTTGCAGAAAACCCACGGAGACACCAGAAGAAAAACACGATATAACTAGAGGTCGTCATATGCCCTCTGGCCGGCTAGGAGCTTCCCGGCTTAACACACTAAATCATTCTGAGAAATACCGAAGAAGGCTGGCGAGGTGTATGGACATTATTGTTATTATCATCATTATTATTATTATTCTCGATTTTCGCCACTTTATTAACACGTAAGGTTACGCTGCGCATTCGCCCTCTTGCTTCTTTTCTTGCTTTCCATACCGCTTCATCCTTTCACTTTGCTATATTTCATCCCTTCCAATCAGATAGTATTCCATTCTTCTCCTTCTCTTCCTTCTCCT
Source organism: Anabrus simplex (assembly GCF_040414725.1). NCBI lineage: Eukaryota > Metazoa > Arthropoda > Insecta > Orthoptera > Tettigoniidae > Anabrus > Anabrus simplex. The sequence goes on from NC_090268.1 coordinate 148,063,255, forward strand.
ACGAACCTTTTCAGAGTATTCTGAAAGATGGTCTTTTTTGTGTTATATCTTCTGTTATCTCGATGCACGCAGTATCTTCCTTTATACATAGGATCCACTGGTTGCCTTTACTGCTGCTGTAAACATGGCTGACAATTCGTTTCGTAAGTCTACCAACATACAGTAGATTGTTGCATAAAACTGACCATTATTGATTTAATTCAATACGATACGATCGAATACGATAGTGAAATTTCAGACGGCCAAAGTATCACATTCACACACACCCGGAAGGCGGGCTACTTTTTCGTGTGCCACCTTGTAAGATCATAGAACTCAATTTTCCTTTGTTTGATCGTGTCTGACATTCTCCTTCGTTCGTCTTTGTATGGATCTTATTTCCTACAATGCCTAAACACTCATTTCTCTATCTTCACATTTCTTCTTCAGAATTTAATTGTCCTTTTTCTCCTGTTTCGGGGAGAACATACATCATGCGGCGTAGAGTGTAACGTGCTCCCCTACGTACTTATTACTTCAAGATTTCTACGAGTATGTTCACTCTGAAATTAATTTATAATTTTCAAACTGTTATTGCCACTAGACTTACTTCGTGTAAAGACGCTTGAAGAGTTAATCATAATCAGTGATTTCCTTGGTTATGGAACAGTGTATACGCCTAATTGTGTGCGTGGCTTAACTACTTTCTGAAATTCTATGCAGGCTGAAAATCTTCAACACCCCTCCTCTCGCCAGCCCTGTGATTTTCTCCCCTATTGCTGACTTTATTTTTCTAGGTGCCCCTGGTGGTTTTCTTATTGTATAGTGGCCTTCGTGTTTCTATATATCTTTCTAAATATAGTGGTGTTTTTTCTTAAAATTGTGTTAGTCATATTACAATCTAGTCGTGATTAGCAGGATCTATCTTTTTACATTGGTCCTGCGTATTAAATTTTGAAATCTGAATCTATACTATTACGAATTTGTCTCTTTAAATGGTGTTAAATTTTTGTATCATATCGGTGACAACTAAATCTCGTCGCCTACTCTGTAAAAATCAATATATTAATAATATTAAACTTGCTTGTCTGTCTGTTAGGTCATCAGCCCAGAGGCTGGTTGGATCCTCAAATAGCATCACCAAAGGCTATGCAGTTATAGGGAAACCACAAAAACCAATGGCAGAGCCCAAATGTGGCGTACTAGGCAAGATGAGGAGTGAGGTAGTTTGCCATTGCTTTCCTCACTGGGCCACACAGTGCTATTTTAGCACAACTAACCCTATGAGGAACACCTTTCAGGACACTCGGACACACTGATTGTGCTCTGAATGTCATTAATCAGCACCACCCATACCCCAGCAGCTTCCATATTGCACAGCCATGGATGAGACTGGGACTTCAGTGGAAGCTACACTTCGCTCTGGCCTGTGCCAAGATATGGATGCAAAAGTACTGTATACATCAAGAAATGAGAGCAGGAAAACTTGCTTATGTAACTATATTCTTAATTGGTATTTATACTATACAAGTGTGGTGCAAATCCTGATTGTCCTTTAACCTTTTCTCTTGCCAATCTGCATTTACCACGTAAGACTTCTGGAAAGGTCTCAGCAAAATGCTTCGCGCAAAACTCTGCCTACTAGCTGCGATTGGATTTTGAATCATAACTTACTTACTTTTCAAATTGATTAATTTGTATGATCATCTTGTTAAATGCTGGGCACTCACAGTGTAAAAGTGTCCACGGTCTTTACTGAATACATTGGTAAACTCCAGTTGTTTGCCCATTTCGCCATCACCAACTACACTAGTCAGATTGGTGTCTCAATTTTGCAGTCTTGACTTATCTGAGTACATAACTGTGAGTAAGCATAATCAACCTTCAAGTCATATATTTTAAATTTCATGTCCCAACACAATCAAAATTTACGCTAGAAGAGACATTATGGCTTCTGTTATAGGATTCGACTTTAGTTTTGCTTTTGTTATTTAGTATTTTATTATTATTATTATTATTATTATTATTATTATTATTATTATTATTATTATTACTAGCTGACACGACAGATGTCGTTCTGTCAAAAATAAATGACAATGGAACGAACTCAAATTCAGTCTGTACTGCACGCAAAAATCAGAATAATGCAAATGACGAATCATCAACATCAAATGAGTTAATTTTCTACTGCTACCAAAAGTTAGAAACAAACTACTGGAAAAACATGTTTTCATTACCTGCAATATTAATATCTTGATTGTGAATAAGGAAATGCTCAAATAGGTCACAGCATATCACTACCCAGAAATAACCCTGATTGACTGTAACGTAGATAGGAACCCCTCACAGAGACATAATTATACCCCGTTGCAAATCAAGTAACCACAGAACTGCGCTACAGTGAACACAGGGTTGGTGTCAGGAAAAGTAACCACCCGCAAAACTGCGTTTGGTCCAGATGAAGAACCGAAGCCAAGTAATTCGGAAATGATCAAGCTGATTTTTATATAATTTCTATTATTATGTGTGGACAACCACAGGCCTGTAAACAATTAATATGTTAATTTAAGGGCCCCGACAGAGCACCTGTTCCAATATTAGTCACGTCGACAGTATAAACATTACCATTGCTCGTGAATGAATGTCGTCATTCTTAAATACATCACGAGATAACTTGCATATCCTGAAACAATTTACTGCCTATTTTTTAATACGGAGTTTTCTCCATATTTCTACGATAATCTCCCAGATGTATAATTCCTTATCTATACCCGGATGTTCTGTTCAGTTCAGTTACTGCCGAGCTGTAGTCACTGTTTACTGTTCGTTTAATGTATATGGCCAGAACCAGTCTTTAATCTATTAATGTCTGCCTTGAGAGTAATTATGTGTAATACTCCGTATTACTGGGTTATTCTGAAATGTTTGAACTGTGCATTAGTTAGAAATTAATATTGCGTTCTTTCAGTTGTACCCTCCGTGGTTCAGGAGGTAGTGTACCGGCCTCTCACCGCTGGGGTCCATTGTTCAAACCCTGGTTACTCCAAGTAAGATTTGTGCTGGACAATGTGGAGGTGGGACAGGTTTTTCTCCGGGTACTCCGGTTTTCCCTGTGTCATTTCATTCCAGCAACACTCTTCTGTATCATTTCATTTCAGTATCAATAATCACTGCCCCAGGGACGTGCGACAGGTTTCGGCAGCCGGCACAGTTCCTATCTTCGCCGCTAGATGGGGACTTCATTCATTCAATTCCCGACCTGGTTGAAACTGGAAAAAGGTTGTGAATTTTCATTTTACATTACATTACTGATCAATATATGCTCGATGTTGACAATACTTCTGGTAATTTTTGGACTCCATCCTGGCTTAATTACCATATTTTAGTGTACGATTTTAGTCTTAGTGATGATGATTGTTGTTTTAAGAAGTGAAACAACATAATTTTTTTTGCTATTTGCTTTACGTCGCACCGACACAGATAGATCTTATGGCGCCGATGGGACAGAAAAGGCCTAGGAGTGGGAAGGAAACGGCCGTGGCCTTAATTAAGGTACAGCACCAGCATTTGCCTGGTGTGAAAATGGGAAACCACGGAAAACCATCTTCAGGGCTGCCGACAGTGGGGTTCGAACCCACTATCTCCCGGATGCAAGCTCACAGCTGCGCGACCCTAACCGCACGGCCAACTCGCCCGGTAACATAATCACTAGCCCCGTTCTTCTTTTCCATGAGAGTATGTTGTAGGTATCCTTAAGTCCGTTGGAATATAAATCCTAGTTCCTCATTCTCGTTTTGTTATCTTCTTGATCTGAATGTTTTGAATTATTTCACCCATGTATTTCTACACTCCGCCGTTTTCTCCTCTGAGAAGCTAACTGACTGTGAGATAGCGATCTCGGTCTAGAAAGCCGAGAAATGTAGTCGTGCCGACCACACCGTGCCTCGTAATCTGCAGAGCAGAGGTCGCATGGTAATCCAAGGACCTTCTGAGCTCTTACGCCAACCGCGTTTTGGAACAAAACAAGACCACCAGTGCCAACGGAGAATTGGGAGGCGCTTATTTCATTCAAGGAGGCTTACAGACTGAACGCTGAAAAGAGTTTACAAATTCCTTTTACGCCGCACAGACACATATGTATTTTGGCGATGATAGGATAGGATAGGATTAGGAAGAAGGAAAGAAGCGGCCATGGCCTTAATTAAAGTACAACCGAGCTCGATAGCTGCAGTCGCTTAAGTGCGGCCAGTATCCAGTATTCGGGAGATAGTGGGTTCAAATCCCACTGTCGGCAGCCCTGAAGATGGTTTTCCGTGGTTTCCCATTTTCACACCAGGCAAATGCTGGGGCTGTACCTTAATCAAGGCCACGGCCACTTCCTTCCCAGTCCTAGCCCATTCCTGTCCCATCGTCGCCATAAGACCTATCTGTGTCGGTGCGACGTAAAGCCAATAGCAAAAAAAAAAGTACAGCCCCAGCCAGCATTTGCCTGGTGTGAAAATGGCAAACCACGGAAAACCGTCTTCAGGGGTGGCGACTGCGGTTCGAAACCACTATTTCGCAAGTGCAAGCTCGCAGCTGTGCGCAACTAACCGCACGGCCAAGTCACTCGGTACAATGAAAAGATCATAAAGATGAATGTGTTAATTTTTCTTTACTTTTCCTGTTTGGCCAATCATTTGATAACCAGCAATCTGAAACCAGGTTGAATGGGATTTAGGGTCAACATTGTTTGTTGGATGAGAGACAACAAATGGGCTTAATTCAGAACAATTCAAGTTGAACGGGCGGTGGAGTTAAGTAACAATACTAATGGCGTGGATGAGTTTGAAGGCGGCCGGACTTCACAAAGCAAGTACAGTAGGCTGCACACAGAGGCAGATCATTACGAGTTTCTATTGCGGTACCTAAATATTTTGTGTGAACCATGCAATGCGTGACAGTCGCTGTCCACGCTACATCCAGCCTCATGAATGTGTAATGGCGTGTAATCTGGCGGATCAACAGCACGTGAGATACCGAAGGCACAGAAAGGTAACTTGCTGTGCGTTTTAGAAGGTACATGCAATTTTAGTTCCATTCACATAAAACTATTGTGTGGCAATCTTTATAGGAATTGGCCAGGGCTAGCGCATTAGTATCTGGATTCATAGCGTCGCGTCTACTTGTTTCTGACTTGCCTTGAGTATACTGTAGTTCTCGTAATTTCCTCGTTAATGACAGGTGACTCACACATTAAAGGCGGAATCACACCTACCGAGTGCTGGGCCCAGACAGTGAATTCGGCTAATGTGGTAAGTTCGGTCGATACAGTGGATAAAAACGTATCCCAACCTCTCGGCCGAGTAAGTACCCACACCACCTGCCCAGCCAACTCAACTTGGCGCTTCACTCGCTCTTCACTGGGTCAATGTGATAAATGAAGTCAATTAATTGTAGGACTGTTTTTGTGTTGTCTGGCATTCTTCGATTCGATTTCTTCAATGAAATGTCGTATGGCTTTTAGTGCCCGTCTCCCGTAGGAGACCTGCGCGTTGTGATGAGGATGAAATGATGATGAAGACAACAAATAAACCCAGCCCCCGTACCATTGGAATTAACCAATTAAGGTTAAAATCCCCGACCCGGCCGGGAATCGAACCCGGGACCCTCTGAACCGAAGGCCAGTACGCTGACCGTTCAGCCAACGAGTCGATTTCTTCAATGAAAATGGCTAACTGGAGTTGTGAAACGACGTTAAAGTTTCCTCTATTTTCTTTCATTAACAGCCACGTTTCTGACCGACTGCTTGGCTGAAGGGTCAACTTACTGCTCTTCGGTTCAGAGGATCCCGGGTTCTATTCCCGGCCGGATTGGGGATTTGAACCGCTTTTGATTAATTCTTCTTGCTCCGGAACTGGGTATTTGTGTCCATAATAACACTCTCCTTTTCATGTTCAGACAACATACACCACACTATCAACCACCACAGAAACTTGCAATAGTGGTTACATCCTTCCACGTAGGGTTGGCATCTGGGAGAACATCCGGCTGTACACTGACTCCACATGTGCAACACAGTTCGCACCCGCGATCCCACACTAGTGTGAAAGGTGGTCGAAGAAGAAGAAGAAGAAGAAGAAGAAGAAGAAGAAAAGCCGCGGTCTTGTCCATAATCACTTCATAATATTGCTAATTTAATCTTATATTTCCTCTATTATGACAAATATGATCAAGTGTATAAAATCTTTCTTAATTTTCCACATTTTCCTCCACCGCCGAACAAAGTTTACCGTGCCCTTTAAACTGGTATCAGTGAACTAACTCGTCCACTGCCTCTCCCACATGTGATCACTAGACCTCAGATATTTAGGGGATAAAATGTTTATTTTATGTACCTAAACTAGGCCAAATACAGTAGAGACAATACGGATTTAGCCTTGTTAAACTGGGAGACAATTCGCAAGTGGCGCTCCTAGTGGCGTGACCTGAAAATTCGCGCTAAATTCAAGTATCAATGGAAATGTATATACGGAAATGGCTAAATAAATTACATCTAGAAAAAAAGTGTTGCTAAAATATTAACTTCAAAGTTGCTAAAGCAATTCTGGTTACATGAATGCAGAATTATTTAACATGTTATTATTTAAAGACTGAAATTAGACATATAATCAAGATGTGAAATGGACTGCTGTGAAAGGGCTTGATCTTTCATTTACGCATTACCGTTTCAGCTTAAGCATTCCTGCCTGAACTTTCACGGCTAGATTTGCCTTTTTTCTCATTTAAAAGCATTGTATATCACATTAGCACACTTGTCAAAATATTGGCACATTCCTTACACACATGATTCAAAGAATTTGCATTTAAGAGCTGGACAATTTTCCTTTTAACTTGAAGCCTACTAACAGAAAGAAAATCTATAAATTTAGCCGCAAAAACATTCAAAATTTCCCTTGAAGCAATACTTGCCATTATATTAGAGTAAAGCAAATTTGCATCATCATCATCATATTTCTTAAATCACCCATATTTTCTTCAGTGCTTGACAACGCATTACGGAATTCCAAATGGGTTAACTTGGAACACAACCAGCCACACACATATGCATATGCATTTTCCTGAATTAAGTCAAAACACACAGATCACACCTACAACACACGAATAAAATAAAAAAGCTTATTCTATTTTAAGCCAGTTAAAATATGAGTCGCGCAGGTCAGAAGTTTAGGAAGTAGGCCTTCTATAAAAATATCTTTGTAACTGAAAGAATATATATGCAAATACATTTTCTTCTCACGAGGGAAACGGAAGAAAGACCGCGAATCCTTCTGCACTTCATAGTAATTGCACCCAAACGCAGCACATATCTTTCCACTCATATTGACAGAAGAAATACAGGAAATGGCACACGCTACTATTTACTAATGTAAACTTAATGCAAAGGCATAAATAACCCCAAAAACTTCACAAACAAATACACATGCTTTTATGACAGAATCAGTAAATTTCAGGTCACTCCGCTAGACAGAGCTCTAATCGCTGTCCCTCGATATCTCGCAGAGTGTCGTGTATTGTCTCTACTGTATTTGACTAGGCTCTCAAAAATGTGAAAAAATAGGTTTTAAAATATATTTTAGACAGCTTAAAATTTACCTAGGTACTTTAATATGCATTTGCCAATTAAATCACTCACCTCTTTGCTACGAACGTCACAGAACATAATTTTATCATTCGATGTGAAGTGGGGAAAATCGTTGGTTTCACTCCTGATACAGACTTCGGGAATGTTTACTGCGGGAGGTCCTTAAGGTCCTTCGGAGAGTGGGGTTTACAGATTTCCGATTTTCAGGTTCTGTTTGAGAACTATTTCAAGAATATACTGTACATACTGAAGACGATTTAACAAATATCTTCGTTTCTCGGAATAGATTAAAAGCATTTTTAATTTAGGTTTAAGAAATAGCACATTATTGGAATGTGAGCAAATACAAGTTCTAACGTCAATTTAGTTATTTTTAGGCACAATATGACCAGCGTTTTTTAACCTTATAGAATTAATGAAACTTGTAAATAAAATATTCGTGAAAAAGCTCGGCATCCAGTTTCTGACGTATCTTGACGTTTCATGCCCTCTAGAATCAAAAGAGTGGGTATTGTGACATGACTGTGAATTAGAGTGTCATGGAGGTCATCTGAGGCATTTCATTTTCCCTTCCTATTCTCACAATGAAATCTTCCTACAGAGGATGAAGAAGGAATCTTAAAAAAAATTGTAAGAGAATGGAACATGAAATATTTCGGACCTATCATGAGGAATGAGAAAAATATCAAGTTTTGAGACTCATTCCGGAAGGGAGAGAACACGATCAGGTCAGGATAGGACAGAATGAAACCCCCGTCTAGCGGCGAGGATAAGAATTGTGGCAGCTGTCGAAGCCTGTCGCAATGGTTATTGACTGACAGATGAAATGAAATGATATTGGAGAGTGTCGCTTGACTGTGAAGATGACACGGAAAACCGGAGAATCCGGAGAAAAACCTGTCCCGCCTCCGCTTTGCCAAACACAAATCTCACCAGGAATCGAACCACGGAACCCAGCGGTGACGGGCTGGCACGCTGCCGCCTGACCCACGGATTTCTAATAATAATAATAATAATAATAATAATAATCCAATTTCAAGCAATCAGATACTTAGTCTTTATAATTGTATAATTCTAAATGTAATTTTCATTACGTATCGAAAAATCCTTTGAGGTAACTGAAGGTGAAAATTTGAATGTAGACTTCATTGAGAATACAATGATCGGAACCACCTTTGCTGCACAAAACCGAACTGGTAGAAGTGTAATTTAATTTCCAAACAGAACTACTGGTTTGGAAAGCACTAACGTGAGAGGGGAGGGGAAGAGACAACTACCAGCATCATTTGTCGCTTGTCGTGTCGCGACGAGAACATTGCAATGCGTGTCGAGACATTTGTCGCGCACCCGTATAATGAACAGCGACCGCTCTCATTCACTCTTAACGTGGTGTAACATGAGCCTGTCACATTTGTCGCTTGCAACAGATGGCGATCACCACCAACTTTGTCTGCTCTAGGGGAAAAGCGAACTTGCTAACGGTTTGAACAATATTTACTTTTCCTCAGTCTTTTCCCTGCATTTTCTGGAGTGTTCTACACCTCATCGTGCAGTGTCATGTAGTGGAAAAGAATTTATAGGCTCAAATAGGTTAGAATACAAACGTACTTGTACAAGGCTCAAGTATAGCCTAGCCGCTCTACAGTTATGTCGGTGAGTTGCATAAATTTTAGGGGTTCAGATCGCTAATATTTATGCAAATCTCAATACAGAACCTTTGCGCGGGTAGAAGACACTTGCGCCTTGGTTAAATACGTTTGCATTCTAACCAATTCCTGCCTAAAAATCCTTTCATGTCCTATAAATTTCGTCAATTCGAACAATCTATCTTTTAGTTTCAGCCATTAATATTGCCAGCCATTAAGGATTTACGTAGGCAGTTCTCTTCCCTGTCCTTAATCTATTGTTATTTCGTTTCGGTGTTTTCCAAATTCCTACGTTTGTCATCAAATCACCAGATGATTAGTTCCAAGCTATGTGTTAAGTGTAGCCTGCCCCGTGGTGTAGGGGTAGCGTGCCTGCCTCTTACCCGGAGGCCCCGGGTTCGATTCCCGGCCAGGTCAGGGATTTCTACCTGGACCTGAGGGCTGGTTCGAGGTTCACTCAGCCTACGTGATTAGAATTGAGGAGCTACCTGACGGTGAGGTAGGGGCCCCGGTCTAGAAAGCCAAGAATAACGGCCGAGAGGATTCGTCGTGCTGACCGCACGACGCCTCGTAATCTGCAGGCCTTCAGGCTGAGCAGCGGTCGCTTGGTAGGCCAAGGCCCTTCAAGGGCTGTAGTGCCATGGGGTTATGTGTTAAGTGCCATACTTTCATAACGTGTGTACACTAGTTATGACCACCCCCTCCCCCTTTCATACACGGTCACGCATCATTATCATCATCATCATCATCATCTGTTTTCTCCACACACTTTCTTTCCATTCTTCAGCTCTCTTCTATCCTATCCTGGGGTCTTTCGTTACATTTTATTTTATTTTATTAGTTTCTATTTATTTCTTCTTCCACATTCATCCCGGATTCGTCTGATGTCCTCTCTGTTACTTCTCACGCACACACGCTATGATATAGTGATGGGTAGCTCGTGAATGAGTAGTTCAAACGGAACACTTCACTCCTATGAAGTGTGAAGTAACCACTCAATTTCTGTGAAGTAGTTCGAACACTTCACAGTTCTCACACATCATAACACTCACAGCTCATTCGATTCATCTGTCGCTCACTCGTTCGCTCTCTTCCCACTCCCACTATCTGCGTCGCGTAATTCTCCTTCGCTCCCAGGTCCATCCTACCTGTCACCTGTGCTTTTACACGTATTTCCTTCTTTATATGAGTCAGGTTCCTCTCTTTATTTTATTTTTTTTCTTGTCCTTATCACCCACCATCTAGAATTCTAGATGCGAACGAAGTCGCTGCTGAATGACGTACGCAGCTTTGTCAGGCTTCATTACTTCATGAACGAACTAGTTCATTTGAACTATTCACAGTATGGAGTACGAAGAAGTGAAGTAGTTCATACGAATGAACTGGTTTGATCCATTGCTAGCGTGATAGAAGATCTTAATTGAAACTTAATGTTGTCAGATCCCGCTTGGAGCGCTGTGTCAGCATACAGCGAGCCACCTGGTGACGAATGAGCGTACCACTACAGCATTCTTAAAAAATTCAGACCCTCATTCTTGTAGAAGCCTTCCTCGTGAACAGTCGAGGTTTTCTTCTGTAGACGCGAAGTAATGTTGTCTGAGAAACGTAAAGAGTTTCACCTTGTTTTCTTGACACGGCATAAGCCCAAAAGCCTATATCATGTCTACAAGTAGGAGTCGTGAAAGCATCAATGTTAACAATCCATTCATTAACGTAGGACACTTTGTTCTAAGAGGACCTATTTGATCAAAGGTGGTTCACGAACAGAGTTATCAATCAGCTGTACAGCGTATGTGTGTACTGTGCCGTTGCCATAGTTACTGTGAAACACTGTTAAGTACGAAAACTTCAGGCTGTCACCTAGAAGTCACCGAGGATTCATCCTACGGAAAGAAATAATGATGCTTGATGCTTGTTGTTTTAAGGGGCCTAACATCGAAGGTCATCGGCCCCTAATGGAACGAGATGAACGACATGAGATATGAAGTTAAAATTTTAAAAAGTATCCACTGACTTGAGTTAAAAAAAGTGGTGATGAAGAAAAATGAGGGTGAGATTAAAACAATCGGTGGATCTAATACGCAATGCCTTATTTTCTAATAAAATAAGAGAAAGTACAGAAAAACAAAGGAATAAGGCATTGCCTGGTAGTACAGATATATACACATAATTTACGTTAGACGTTAAAACAACACATTAAAAAACGCAACACAAACTAAAATGAAGTCAATGGGATAAAAGCGCACACAAAAACACTAGGACAAAGGACATCATCACACACGATAAAACAGTCCACTATCCCTCATAAAGCGGATGACGAGGTCTGCTGACTGCTCGTCATCGCGCAAGATAAGGGAGATTGTACTCGGAAAGTTAAGACTACGGCGCAGATCGACCAAGTCCACACACTCCGTAAGGATGTGTACCACGGTATGATGGTCACCACAGGTACACACCGGAGGGGGTTCTCCTTTCAAAAGATGCGAGTGAGTCAAGATACCGTGGCCGATCCGAAGACGCCATAATACCACGGCTTCCCTCCGCGAAGCCCGAAGGGAAGTCCTCCATACCTTCGTTGTTCCTTTCATCGCTCTCAGCTTATTGGGAAGTGGAATGGCCTGCCACTCCATCTCCCAATGAGACATGACCAGATGTCTCAGCCGAGAGCGAATGTCACTTTCTGGAACCTTGAAAGGCAACAGGGGCAGTGTAACTGCCTCCTTGGCAGCCTGATCTGCTAACTCGTTTCCCCTCTATGCCCATGTGGCTTGGGAGCCACATGAACGTGATTCTGGTGCCGGCATCCGAACACCCGGCCAGGAGGTCCTGGATCCGCTGCACCAGAGGGTGCCGAGGGAAACAGGTATCAATAGACTGGAGCGAACTCAAGGAGTCGGTACACAGAAGAAAGTGTCGGCGCTCATTGTACAGTGGGTACCGCAGAGCTCCACAGATAGCATAGAGCTCTGCTGTGTACACACTACAGGTTTCCTACGGAAAGAGGAGTGAAGTAGTTTCCCGTTGCTTTCCTCAACAAACAAGACGTTGCTATTACATATATAAGTCTATCAAATTCTGTGAGCGACATTTTCTCAGCATTCATAACAGGGACTGGCTGCATAAGGAAGGGCGTTACTAGCATCGCACATACCTTGGTCACTTTCATGTTGTGAAAACCAAGGATGAGACTGAGACAGGTCAGTGAAAGTAAAATATTTGTGCTAGTCTCTACCAGACGACAGAGTGCAATGTAAACACTACGCCAACAAGGGCATCATGTTTTATACCCAATGTTATTTAGGAGAATTTCCATTCAGGGGTGTAATGCCAGGGTAAGAATCTGAAAAAGCTAATTCAAACAGTTTTGAATCTTCTATATACCCATTATTGCTCAGTGCCATACTTTTGAAAATACGTAAATAATAAATTGGAATTACTCTTTGCATTTGTATCTGTTCTAAATAAATATTTCAGTAACAAGTTCTCATTCTAAAGTGAATTACTGTGTAGTACAGATGTGATATGCTGTAGTGCGATTTTGCAGCTCTTTACATATATGCTATAAAAAGTAAGTTGTCTTCTTCCTATTTCTGGCCCTTATTCCAGTTTCAATCGATAGTGGAGATCGAACCCGTCCCCACTGTCTCCCGAACGCAAGCTCACAGCTGCCCCCCCCCCCAACCGCACCCCTGTGTTGAGAAATGTATTCACTATTGCGTGTTTCCGTGGTGATTGGTTGCGTGATGTACTGTGTGTATATGAACGGGAGTGTGCTGGGACAAACAGATACACCCAGTATCCGGATCAGGGGAAATAACCACTCTCAATTAGAATCTTCATACGAGACAGGACTATTGTTCTCAAATCTTAATTTCTAGTTCAAAATGTTAGCAACATTTATTTTAGAATGTTCACTTTGTTTTAAAGTTAACGTAAAATTGGACAGTTATTATATTTTGTATCGCATACAGTGGTGTGGACGCTGAAGTTGCCATCAATTTTCAGCTCCTCTCACAACCGTGGAATTTTTTTGAGACGTTCTCCCGTACAGAAGTGATACACAGATTATTTATACGAAAAAAATGACTGAAATTATAAATCCATAATTCTTAGGACTAATGGGTAAATACCTGAACATCCACCATGATATTTTTCATATGATCTCTGTTATATCAAGTGGCCTGCCAACTTCGTACTTTCTACACAGGAACCTCGTTTATCCGGATTAAGTGGGACCGGAACTGATCCGGATTATTGCAAATTCGGATAATCCGAAAACTTAAAAACAAATACAGAACAAACTCTATAATCTAATGACATAACTTGTACAGTAATACCTTTTTCCAATTGTACAAAAAATACCATATAAGAACACTTTTCTTACATTTACGACTCTGTTTTATGCACTAAAATAATGTGTGAACCTTTTCTGTTATACATTTGTGTAGCGTTTGTGCGCAGCACGATCGCTAAGACGTTTTACGAACAACAGTTCTGCCGGTGTGGTTTCAGTCTGGGATTCTAAAGAGGCCATCAGTTTGTCCAGCTGCATTGTTGCCTCTCCACGAGTCATTGTTTCTTCTGATGGTGCGCCAGTTTCACTTTCAAATTCATCATCACTGAATTAATAGTGCGTTGTATTCAGAAGAGCGTGGGCTCGAATCCCACCTCGGCCGTCCTGGGAATGGTTTTCCACGGTTTTCATTCTCAATACCAGGCGGCACCTTTCATAGACCTTGGCCGAATTTCTTCTAATTCTTGTCCTTAACTATCCTTGGAGGAAAAGACATTCAAGAAGAGTCGACGCCGTAAAAGGAATACTCTACAAGTAAATATTTTTTTTTAATGTTCGATCAGGATAAACCGGATATCCGGATTAATGAGGGCAGGATAAACGAGGTTCTTATGTACTTGTAAGTGATGAATAGGATATCTAATAACTGATTATTACAGGGGTATTACTGCCTGCAGGCAGGTTACGCCAGAATACGAAGGGATAACTACCGGACGGGCGCCCACTGCATGTTTCTCAGCGCAGCACCTTTGCGTTAGTAAGCCTCGTTTTCGAACGCATAGCAGTAGGCTGGTACTTGGTACAGAAGCTCTACGTACAGTTGCTGTCAACATACCGACAATGGCTGCTGTGTTCGGCAACGACGAATACACAGACATATTTTTAATCTATGAAGAATCTGGTCGGGATGCAGCCGAAGCTCGAAGACGCTATGCGCAAGAGTTTCCAAATGACCGCTTGCCTTCTATACACGTATTTCGCCGAACAGGATTTCAATGAAGAGTAACCATATTACATTCTAAAGTCAGTTATTGTGTAGCACAGATGTGATACGCTGTAGTACGATTTTGCAGCTCTAATAACTCTTATGTTCAAGTCACATACAAGCAATGTTTTGGTGGGGTCCAAATTATGAGTTATGATACTTAACTGGCTAAACCCGGTCACGCTTCGCTGTGGCTCAGTCTGATATGAAATGAATGGGTAAGTAAATAAATGTATTCTAGCGAACACGAGATCAGTCGCGCTTTGGAACATCCGCATTAAATCTCCGATGAAATAGATTTGGATAAATTTATGATTATTACTGGCAAAATGAAGCAAAGACTAGCGATCTGTGGTAAAACTGTCCCTGAAATTTAAATGTCCGCATTAAATGATCCACTATAACATTAGGAATATTGTAATATCTTATGTTTTTGAGCAAATGTTTAGAATAATCAATAATTCCATTTAACAAACTTCTCAGTGGTTCTTTTAGCTGCTCAAGTTTCTCCTTTAAATTTCATTGCTGTGCAGTGCGGACAAACTTTGTCCATTTTTTCCCGATTTGAACGAATTTACATGAAGTATTGTATTTAATATCCGGTTCGTATGAAAAATCAGTTAGGTGATATGAAGCTCCATCATTCAGATATTGCTACTGTATACATATTAGCTATTGATCTAATTGTTCTTGGCGTTGTTGAGACTATTGTGCTGCTCTTCTTCTCGATTCAACTCATGGCTAGCGAAAACTCAGACGACAATCGACTACTTTTAAGAGTTTTACGAGCACAGGACACATTTATTAATGTTTATTCACATTTATTCACAATTAAACATGAGTTGCCAAGTTACATGAAAGTACATCTCGATCACGGCATGTTGGATTCCTATTTCCAAATAACAGACAATGAGCTGCCTTATTACATGAACCTCAAACGAAGAAAGGTCCTTCATAAAACATGGCGGCGTGTTCCCATCCTCCTGTATACAGCAACTCATACCCAACTACAATGATATAGCGTAAGTCGTTGTCGCATCAAGGTCGATTCAATCTCGGTACGGCTTCGTAATTCATTTAATTCCATAAAATTATTAAATATATAAAAACTACGTATCCGATTTCATTCAAACTAGTTTGTAAGCACGTTCGTAATCGAATGCAACGCTGGGTCAAAATTTCAAGACAATCTAACGACTACTTTTAGAGTTTTGCGATCACAAACATGTGCAGGCTGAATTTTTATATATAAAGATTTTCTTCAGCTATGGTTTACTTCAAAATACACCCTGTCACAGAAAAGTGTCTAGTAAAAATAGTGTTGTTTGTTTCATATCCGAAATATAGCACGTTGTTGCGCCCCTCTGTAAACCAGTGACTAGGCATCCCGTTCATCGTTAGTGTATGCAGGACACTTTTACGTAGAAAGTGTGGGGCTGAAGGGCCACCTGGTATATGTATGCTTCCAAGAAAAGCGCTGTGTCAATGTAAAAACGTATAAAGCTCACTGGAAATTGGAATATGCATCGGTAATGCCTAATATACGATCTTTATTTTATAAGGTTTTTAAACTCTTAGTACTTACAAACTTTTCTTGAATGATGAAAAATGCAAAGGAACAAGGAGCACCCTCTACTGAGCCCACGGAGATCCATCTCGTCTGGACAGTAGCAGCTCCAGACAGAGTGATATTGACAGTTATACATCCCTTAGGCATTTGGTAATGGAAATTTGAAATATGATCGATGGGTGTTCATGGACCCGACGGAGTCTTTTCAAGTGTATTGCATTCCGTAGGAAGGTTACTGAAAATATATATGAAAAGCTTTTGCATATTACTGAAGTCTTGCAAGGTTGTAAAAGTTTCCATACCAAATGGAATATTCTGAACAGGAAATGTGCATATTGTTTTATCTTTCGAGGGTGTGAAACATGAAAATTTACAGCTTAAGATATATAGTGCCCGTGAAGAGCGGGTGTTTTACAGGTCAAAACAAAGCTAATGAAGTCTTTAGATTTCCAATTTTATATAGATTCCGAACCACAGAGGCATGACATTTAATTTCAAAAATCCCACTTGCACTGGCCGAGATTCGAGCCAGGCACGTCTAGTTGAGAATTCAGTGACGTCACTCGGTTATTACGTCCACAAGAACCAAAACAAGGGACATATTTTCATTAATTTTAGAAGAAAAATCCCGACTTCTTAGATGAATGATGAGAGTAGCGGCCATCAGTTCAGTGTGTGTCGATTTCGACTCCCGGTCGGGCCTGGGATTTTAGTCGCGTATGATTGAATTCCACTGGCTCTGGGTTCGTGGCTAACTGCTTAACATGCTGGCCTTTGGTCCAAGGGGTCCTGGATTCGGTTCTCAGCCACGTTTGAGATTTTGGTCAACTCTTCTGGCTCAGGGACTGGTTGTTTGTGCCGTCTTC
The DNA here is from genome assembly GCF_040414725.1 of Anabrus simplex. Classification (NCBI taxonomy): domain Eukaryota; kingdom Metazoa; phylum Arthropoda; class Insecta; order Orthoptera; family Tettigoniidae; genus Anabrus; species Anabrus simplex. The sequence continues at coordinate 148,080,219 of NC_090268.1, forward strand.
AACTGTAGATACCATTCTAGGCAGGACCGCTCGCAGATAGCCATATGGGCATCAAATCGAAAGACCTGCACTAGGTAGTCCTCTCCGAAGGTCATACGCCACCATTATTATTATTATTATTATTATTATTATTATTATTATTATTATTATTATTATTATTAATATTATTATGGCTGAGGTACTGCCCTCCACCCCAGTTGTATCCCGGACCAAATGTCTCACGCTCCACGACACTGCCCTTGAGGCAGTAGAGGTGAGTCCGAGGGGAAAAACAAACCTCGAGGATAAATGAATTAAATTTAAATTTTTTTATGTTATTCCCTCTATCTCAGGGGCTGCGTGTTTGTGTTCGCCTTCATAATTACCACTTCACCTAGAACAGAACACAGGATCGCCACCTGGCCTTAAAACTGCGTGAAAATAACATGTAGCGACGACCCTATTAATTGGGGAAATGCCAGGAAGAAGAAGATAGAAGGAAAATAAAGAGTTTCGAAGTCGAACTGGGCTCAGGGATCTACTGCCTGAGCTATTCAGCCCGGCTTCCATGATATCTAGAACAGGTTCGTTCCATTCTAATTTTCTTAATGAAGTTTTCTGACCCCAAAAGTTCTAGACTTGTGAGACCCAGAGAATCTTTCCTGCAATTTCATCACCCTTCCCGGCGGAAAAAAGTCCATTCGACACTCCATGTCGTACGATGTCGACATGTAAAAGATCTCTGGTGACACATTTGGTGTTTACCCGACAAAATTAATTAAATATCAGCCATAGACGCCCAAGAGAGTTTCGGTTTACTCGGTCTGCCACCTAGTGGGGGCCTAGAGTAAAACGGAACGTCGAAATTGACGAGCAGACAGCCAGATGGCGTCAAATTGAAATGTCTGCACACGGTTGCTAAGGCCATACGATTATTATTTTATTATCACCCTTCCCTATATAATTATTCTCATTCTTCAAAAAGTCAGAAATCTGCTTCTTCTCCCCTCAGTTGCAGCTAAGAAGAGGCCCTTAAAGTGACCACCATCAATATTCCAACTTCTGTAATTTTTGTTCACAGAGGGACATCGACTGATGGTCGTGCAATTACTTATGAAGCACTCTATACACCGCAGTATTTGTTGCAGAGAAAGAGAAGACTATACAAGGAAGTAGTGACGGCAAGACTTGGACAGAAGAACAACACAGTAGAATAATGGGGAAGCAGAGATAAAGAGGGAGACAGGAGAAAATAAAAAGACGACGACTCGTTTTCCAATGCCTTTCAATAGATGAACGAAAATAACAGAAAAAGGTGCTGTATATTTTATCTTTTCCACAGTTAAACACAAAATATAAGACCGGAACAAAGTTTCTCATCTCGAAGTTGAGAAACAATGCGCCACAAAAAATTCAAATTACGTAAGTGTGTTTCTTAAACAACTCGATCGTCTCTTGTCTGGTGACGTCAGCTCATTGCGGGGAATTGCAGAGCCAAACAAAGCTATGTGGTTGACAATAAGACAGAGGAGAGTCCACTGGGGCGTGAACTGGTTAGATTATTAGCGCTTTTCAATTTCGAACATTTCCATTTGAAAGCGCCTAGAGGAGAGTTTTCGAGACGGCAAGCGCGTTTCATTATGAATCAACTCCATTCATGAATTGATTTAACTGTCAGTGCTCCTTTCTGGGTAGTCGACTCTAGTAATTAAATTTGTCTGAATTTTCATCACTCGCCTTTGTATTTCATCAGCTTGCACGTCATACAGTGAAAATGTTCGAGCATTTCTTAACTTGTTCCGTTGCTTTCCCATGCCTTTGTGTCTCTTTGCACTAGTACGTCATATCTGTTCCCTTCTCTCAATCTCCTCTCGTGTTCGTATTCCAACATATTCCGGCTTCATGGCTAAATGGTTAGCGCAATGTCCTATGATCCAGAGGGTACCGGGTTCGATTCACGGTCGGGTCTGGAATTTTAACCTTAAATGGGAAATTCATCTGGCTCGAGGGCTCATTAGAAATTATCTTATATAAAGATATGCAGGTCGCCCATAGGCAGTCAACTAGAAAAAGAATTGTACCAGGCCTCTACAGAGTCCGTGCGTCATTATTATTATTATTATTATTATTATTATTATTATTATTATTATTATTATTATTATTATTATTCAGAGGCCTTTGCTGGCAAGATGTAGTGTTTACAGTGCACTATGTCTTCTGGTATGGGCTAGAATAAAATTGTTACTTTCATTGACCTGTCTCAGACTCTTCCTTGGCTTTGATAATATGAAAGTGGCTGAGGTATGAGTGATGCTAGTAATGCCATTCCTTATGCAGCCAGTCCCTGCTATGAATGGTGTGAAAATGTCACTCATAGGGTCAGTTGGTACACGCATTTCAGTGGGCTTGGCAGACTGATGTGCAATAGCAACATCTGGCTCAGTGAGGAAAGCAACGGGAAACAACCTCACTCCTAATTTCCCTAGTACGCCTCTTCAGTGACACCTAGGCCATCTATTACAGCTAATGGTGAAACTGTTCAGGATCCAACCAGCCTTCGGGCTGAATACCCAACATACATACACATTATTATTCCACCATAAAATATCATTCACGAATTATAACGGCAACATTTAAGGACACCTTGACATTATTTTTAAAAATCACACTTTGATTTTTAACTTAAAAATAATGAGATTTTCTGAATCCATAAAAAAGGGCTAAATGGATAATACGTGTAATTTTCCTGCAAAGAAGGTACGGGGGTTGATCCAGCAACTACTTACTTCTCTCGAGAAATCTCCAACGTAAGAAATGAACGAATTACATTTGAAAGAGTACGACAAGGGCTTTTTAAATGTGGCATCACATATGGAAGACATGCAGAAATCGCTGATAATATGAAAGGACCAACATGACATTTTAAAATCATTGTTTTTATTTGTTTTATTCTCGTAAAATCTGCTCACAAACACTTGGAGGTCTCGTACGATTTGTTTTAACATCCTTCAATCTAGCCTCCTAGCCATCGATGAGGAAGACGGAAAATACTATCGGATGCATGCGATTCGTTAATGTCCTCTACCTCACGTCAAAATGCACGTACAATGTCTTGCTTGTTGACAATGCGTTTGACTTCTCCACTTCTGGAATAAGATCAAAGTCACGTGGATTAAGATGTACGGACGCTGTTTGACTTTGGTTCCTTCCATTCCGCACCGCTGTGATCAGGCAACGAACACAGGAGCGTGATCTCAGTTAGACTGATGCACTCATACCCAATCTGGTGGCAACGTATCGAAGTTCATGTAACGTACTCTCAAATGCATATATTGTATGTTGGGTGTTGGGACATTTTCAAGAAATAAAATATAGTTGCCATGACTTATTAATCAACACTCGTATTTTAAATGGTTAAAGTATCCACTGGCATTCGAACCTCTACCGTATTAGTAAAAACGCCAACACCTAACCCAAAGCACTAAACATGACCTCATATGTATGCCAGAAATGCAAATATAACATTTAAAATATTTCAATTTGTACACAGTAATTTATTTTTATACTTATTCAGAAGGTGATAAAGAAATAATTGTCACCCGTGGGAAAAGTTCGGGTTAAAAGGAAACCAAGATGAGAGATAGTATTTCCCTCCCTGAAATGTCTGGATCAGGGATGTACGATCTATGCCATAGTAACAATACAATGTGGCGAAACGAATGGCTGTTATTTGGTTAACAGAAAGACCAGGGAAACAATTGCTCTTGAGAAAAGTTTGAGGAAGAGAACAACTACGTAATAACCGTTAAGCTCTTAAGAGCACATCTCTAGAAGTGTAGGAACTTATACTTGTAAGCGGAACAGTCGGACGGAGATATCGAGTGGTCTGTAACCAGACACACGAGCTGCAGTACGATGGGTTGCATATGCTACAAGGTTCACTTGTACGGTCAATATTACAGTACTTCCCTGACCGCATTGAAATGCCTTGCTCAGTATATGCAACCCAACCTACATCTGCGTAAGTGTATGTGATGTGAGGAATATTCGTGGATTCACAAGCAAAACACATTAACAAGGAGGCACGACGCTCTGTATATCACCGATTTAATTGCGGTCCGGCGAGATGAAAGCACACTTCTAATGGTTTAAAGTGATATATAGTTCAATAACCCTCCATGTTAGGGATTTATGCGATTATTGAAAATTGTATCATATGAAGCAAGTATAACGAAACGCTACGCCTGTGTCTCACGCCAGCTCATTGCTACAGAATTATATTTTATGTACCAAGATTCGAAACCAGCTGCTCACCAACGCTTTTGTCTCTAATTGTATTGCTCCTTATTGTACTTATTTCTGTTTCAAAATTATTGCTCTTCAAGTTCATTTTTATTATTTATATTCCTTTTTTAACAAACACTGTTTTTTTGGCTAGTTGCTTTACGTCGCACCGACACAGATAGGTCTTATGGCGACGATTGGACAGGAAAGGGCTGGGAGTGGGAAGGAAGCGGCCGTGGCCTTAATTAAGGTACAGCTCCAGCATTTGCCTGGTGTGAAAATGTGAAACCACGGAAAACCATTTTCAGGGCTGCCGACAGTGGGGTTCGAACCTACTATCTCCCGAATACTGGATACTGGCCGCACTTAAGCGACTGCAGCTATCGAGCTCGGAAACACTGTTTTTTTTATTAATGATCAATAAATATAATACACACAAACACAAACATGGATTTGTGTAGTTTTTTATCTATTGACTACTGCACTTTCTTTTATTCTGCATCTTTTAAATACATTATATGCGGTATATCCTTACTGATAAGAATAATAAAACAGCTTATACTAAATAATTGAAAAGTACTAAAACCAAACCAAACCCCATGGCACTACAGCCCTCGAAGGGCCTTGGCCTACCAAGCGACCGCTGCTCAGCCCGAAGGCCTGAGATTACGAGGTGTCGTTGAAAAGTACTAGGTTATAAAAAAAAGAAAATGAACCCGAAGAGTAGTAATTGTGAAACAGCAATAAACAATAAAGTGGCAAACGTAGACAATGGGTTTCGAACCCAGGTCCGCAAAATGTACATTTTAAAATTTATATTACACTGTTTTATAACAATTTGTTTTACGTCACACCGACACAGACGGATATTACGGCGACGATGCGGTAGAAAGGGGCTGGGTAAACGGATGCGGAGTTAAAATGAGACGCTAGATAAACGGAGGTAAGGTAAAAGTGAGGTACTAGTGAATGGAATGATGTGGGAGAGATAAACTGGTACACTAGGTCAACATTGATAGACTAGGGATAAAATGAGGCACTAGATTAACTCGGACAGACGTTATCGGGGATAGAGTGGTAACGAGGCACTGAGTGAACAGTGTGTGTAGGTTAATAGTGCTAATGTCCTAATATAGGCAGAGATTTTATGCAAAAATGGCTACAACCCCCCTAAAAGACACTTTATAATCTTTGTTATTATCAGACATACTGAAGTGCTAGTGCCACTATAGTTAAGTATAAGATGCTACGTAAAAAGCAAACTGCTCCACTATCTTCGCATTCAACTGTAGTGCACCTCTGAATTCATTTTAATTTTTCTCGGTGAATGGAGACAGATATTATTCCTGTCGTCAGTCTTTGTTCTCAGCTCCCTTTAAAATGAAAAATTCATCGTTACTCCTGTTTGAGATGGTGAATGTATGATAGTTTATGCATTACGTCATCTCAGAGTTGGAGAAGCTGCGTCCCTCTCGCTCTAGTCGTATACAATATTCATGGAGCTGGTCCCGCATGGGCCTGAGATAAAAGGCTTGGCCAGCGGGATTACGAATTACCTGCATTAGTGGAGAGGTTTCTACATTTTGGCAGTCGGTGTCCTCAAGGAGTACCTACTCCAGACGCATGATTAGACTGCAGTGGAAGTAATATAATTACCAGGCACGTTTGGAAGTTCTGTGATGAATAATCGTCAGGTTTATAAGTCCCCACTCTTGTTGGTATTGCATTTGTTTAGCAGGGACGTCTAGCAATGGTAGAAGGGATGTATATGTGCTCGGATTATTATTATTATTATTATTATTATTATTATTATTATTATTATTATTATTATTATTATTATTATTATTATTATTATTATTATCTAAACTGTAGCGCACCCAATTCATTTTTAATTTTGTCACTGAATGGAGACTGATATTATTTCTGTAGTTAGTCTTTGTCCTTGGTTCTCTCTTTAAAATGGAAAGTTCTATTATTATATTCGGCTCTTTGACTGAATGGTTAGCTTCTCGGCATTTCGATCAGAGAGATCTGGGTTTGTTTTCTGACCGGTTCGGGGATGTGTGTTCCTGTCTGTTTAATTATTTGGCTCAGTGACTGGCACCATCTTTAGTAGTAGTAGAAGTAGTTGTTTTTAGAAAAATGGTGTGAAAATGGGAAAACCATCATCAGGGCTGCCGACAGTGGGGATTGAACTCGTTATCTCCCGGATGTAAGCTCACAGCTGTGCGCCCCTAACCGCACACCAACTGGCCCTGTAGTAGTAGTAGTAGTAGTAGTAGTAATAGTAAACAAAACCCTCCACACAGGGTTGGCGACAGGAAGGGCATCTGGCTATAAAACAGTGCCAAACAGTTCGCAGACATTATCCCGCAGAACGGAGGATGGAGGAAGACAGGTTGCTAGAGAAAGAATACAACGATCTGGGCTACAAAGCAAGGTTTCCAGAATATGTTACGTAACGAGGTCTCCAATGGCCTTAAACGTATTTATTATTATGTTATTATTATTATTATTATTATTATTATTATTATTATTATTATTGCTGTTGTAATAATCATGATAATAATAATAATAATAATAATAATAAAAAACACAAGCACACTCCATGGCACTAAAGCCCAGATGGGCCATGGCCTACCAAACGACCGCTGCTAAGCCCGTGGCCCGCAGATTATGAGGCGACATATAGTCTGTGCGACGAATCCTCTCGGTCGTTATTCCTAGTTTTCTATACCGGGATCGCCATCTCACCATCAGATAGCTCCTCAATTGTAATCACGTAGGCTGAATGGAAATCGAATCAACCCTTAGGACGAGGTAGAAGTTCGAGATCAAGCCGGGATTTGAACCCAGGGCCTACGGGAGAGAGGCAGGCATACTATCTCTAGACCTCGGGGCTAGCATAATAATAATAATAATAATAATAATAATAATAATAATAATAATAATAATAATAATAATAATAATAATAATAATAATAATAATAATAATAATTGTACCGGGAGGTAAACCCGCCCGGTTCATTCAAAAGAAGCGTCTCGAGGAATGCCATCTGATATACGAAGTATGCAACAACTTGTGCAAGAAGTTTGGACTTTTCTTCACAGATGTCTCTACAAAAAAAAAAAAAAAAAAAAAAAAAAAAAAAAAAAAAAAAAAAAAAACCGCATATCATGCACTCTGGCGTAAAGAGAAACTATTAAAATTGTTAAGCAATTTTGTATTCCTAGGTTTCCTAAACTGAGTTGATTATTCTTTGTTTTTGGTGTATTGCAGTTTGCTACACTTCTATCTCTTCCCGCCAACTTGAGATGTTGGCCAATAGAAAATTATGTGTATTTAATTCTCAACCAATAATAGTTTTCTTGTATCTTTTTAATTATCCAATAAAATATGGAGGTGTGTCGAGCCTTAGCCCAGAGCTCTCTAGAACCTTCCTCTCGGGTATAAAAGCTGGCACTTTTTCGAGCCACCTTGTCTTATTGATCGTCCAGTCTAATGAGTGTGTGTTAATAAAGGAGGCGGGGGCGTCTCACCTATCATCGATTATTCCATCAGATTAAGGTAATGACAGCCATTTTATAAGTATGTGATAGCCTCTGAAAGCTAGCTCGAGGGGATGGTTTCCAATATTTAATAACGTAACCTTAAATTTCCGAAAATGTAAATTTCTACTTCTAATTAAAATTTCAAACAAGTCAACAGAACTTAGCTAAAATTTGGGAATAGATAGTGTTGTAACGTTCCAGACGTTACAGTGTAATTATGTTAATTTTATTATGTGTAATTAATTCAGGAATTTAACGTCATGATATTTATTTTGGTATGTAATTGTATTATAATTCATGTTTAATCATTTGCTCACTATCATTTCATTACTTTGTAACTACGACTTGTAAACGAGGGCTGAATATCCTAATATTCACTTAGATTCTTGCGACATTCGTTTAAAATTAACTTGCAGTAGATTTCCTCTATCTTGCCACCGAGGAAGAAGGAAGGACAAATTTAGACACCAAGTTCTGGGAAAAGCGAGCACGTGTTCAAGCGTTCTAACGTAAGCTACCGTATTTCGACCAGAATTATTCAAACTGCTCACCGCCTATATTTTCAAAGGAGCGTCATGTTGCCATGGATACTGAGTGAAAGGACTAATAGAAGAACAGTTGATATCATGGTTAAGACCCGTCAACTCTAATATCTGGAGTGGGGAGAGACGTGTCATCTGATTGGACCACGTGTAGCGACCTGTAATTAGAGCCAGAGAAGGTTATAAAAGGGCGTGTTGGAGCTCTTGGCGTCATTCTGATCGATATTATTCTACATTATTCTACTTGATTCTCTACTTGATTCTTCGTCTTGGTACTTAGAAATTCTGGATGAGGGGTGTATAGCCACTCTCATCAGGAAGTACGTACAGCTCGGCTACAAGACCGGTTTGAACCAGTCTAAGTCAATAGGTAGTATTAATCTAGATAGAAATGAAACTTCAGAGCACATTTTCAGTAAAGTTGGAAGGATTCTTAATTGAGTATCCTCTCCATATAACCCAAGGTGGTTCTTCTAACTATGACTTAGGGCTTATCTCCAATATATGGGATAAAGCATAATAGGGAGTGTTAGTTTTGAAGTCATCTTCCAATTAGTGGTGGGTGCAATTTGCAAGGCAGGAATGGTACTTAGCTGCAGATGAAGAGATCTCAAAGACGACCGGTGATGTTCCCGCTACAAGGATGGAAGCTTTCCAAGGACCAGCAGAACAAGACTACATGGTGAGCAAGCGAGTTAAAGATATTGCAAGTTTTCGCGAAGTAGAGTCATTCAATTTTTTGTTAAATTCATTTTCTATTTTAAATTCAGTTCTCGTTAAACCGTCGTCATTTATATTAAATATAATAAATAGTATTTTTCTAGTTCACTTTAATCAATCTGCCTTAATTAGCCTTTTGATTTCTAATTCTCCTGCTTAATGATTAGTGCACTATCACCCCACCCCTGTGATAAGAGTCCGTCCAAGCTTGATTATAAATTTTTATCTTTAAGTCCTCAACTTAAAGATTGGCGCCCTTAGCTTGAATGGTTGCATTTCTCGTTCGATGATTGTTCTCCGAGAGGGGAAGTCACAGTGTGTTATCCCCTCGCGTTCCCCTTCAACTTGATTTTGAGGTAACTATGGTTTCGTAACCTGTTTCGGTTTGAAATCTTTGTAATTTAAATTTTCTCTCTGTTTAGTCACCTCGGTAGTTTAGGCTTAGACTCTGTAACGTCGGGCTAAAAGCCCAAATAGCGTTTTAATCTTTTAATTGCACATTTCAAGGAGTGCAAGGGTCCGCCTTCATCTCATTTTGACTTCTGGGCCAGTAACTTTAGCCTGTAGTTTTTCCACAAAGGCCAGGTAGAATGTACTCGATACCCCTGTATCATTTCTTTTGTTTAAGTAAGCAGACTGCTGAGCCTAGAAGACAGCGAATACGGTCTTGTTAAATGTAGCTTGTGCCTAGAATGGCCTGGAACGTGTAAATTTTATTGAGCACAGATGCTCTGGTTATAAGTATAAAAGTTGAAGGTTGCCTTGAGAGGGTTGTAAGGGTATAAGGTTTGGGGCACAGTCTCCTAGATAAATTCATAGAGCATAGATGCTATTTCTATTCATGTAGAGGTGTTAGTATAAATACTGAATTGGTGCCTTTTGGAAGGCGGTAATGTGATGGTCTCCTAGATAATTTTGCGAAGCAAAAGATGCTCTTGGAAGACTGTACATTGTGAATACTCTGTAAATGAAATTGGGAGATTTGTCTCCTTCACTACTGAGTGGATGAAGCAATAGAAGTAACGTTTGTAAAATTGGGAGCTTTAAGCTCAGATTGTTAACTGACAATTTTTGTGAAATTTTTCTGATTTCTCCAACCTTATAACTAAGCTAACGAGCTAGTACTGTAGCTGAAATTTTGTTCTGTGGCTGAGCGACTTGTTTTTGTTGAAATTTAGCATCTGAACAAAAGAAACCAGCAGAAAAAGAAATATAGTCCTGATTTTAAAGTTTTAAATTAATATTCTTCTTCTTCTTCTTCTTCTTCTTCTTCTAATAATAATAATAATAATAATAATAATAATAATAATAATAATAATAATAATAATAATAATAATAATAATAATAATAATAATAATAATAATAATAACAGTAACAACAGCATAGTTCTTCGTCTGGAAACGCGTTATTTTCAGGCAAAAATTCCACTTGAGAGTCCACTGGGATACGAACCTCAGCCGCCTGACTGTAAATCCCACAACTGAACCACTGAACTAATCACACCCTCTGTGTCCTTCATAATATTGTCTTGTCCGGTAGAAAATCCGAGGATCAGTTTAATAGCCGTCCGGCACCATGGTTGAGTGGTTAGCTTGCTGCTTTGGTCCAGGGGCTCTGAATTCCATGCCGGCCGCGTTGCTGGGCTTTTTTACAGGGTTAAAAGCCTTAGATACACTATGTGCAGTAATAGAGGCGATTAGCGAAGGGAGGTATGAGGTCGAGTGTGGGCAGTCGTCCTCTACTTGGTGGAGAAAAGATTACATTTTTATTCCATTTTATCCGCCTGAAACTGGAAATTATAGGATTTATTTAGAAAGGCTATTTGTACAAGACCTGTTGTCTTATCAGCTAATGAAATGAAATGGCGTATGGCTTTTAGTGCCGGGATGTGTTCGCTCGCCAGGTGCAAGTCTTTTGATTTGACTCACGTAGGCGACCTGCGCGTCGTGATGAGGATGAAATGATGATGAAGACGACACATACACTCAGTCCTCGTGCCAGGGGAATTAACCAATTATGGTTAAAATTCCCGACCCTGCCGGGAATCGAAGCCGGGACCCCTGTGGCCAAAGGCCAGCACGCTAACCATTTAGCCATGGAACCGGACATTAGCAAATTATTTCCTTTAAATCCTTTAATTATTAAGATAAATTATTTTTCAGGACCTCTGTTTGGAGTGTGCTGCTGTAAGAGTGCGAAATCTGGACATTAGGGAATTTTCTTTTTTTGCTAGTTGCTTTACGTCGCACCAACACAGATAGGTCTTATGGCGACGATGGGATGGGAAAGGCCTAGGAAGTGGAAGGAAGCGGCCGTGGCCTTAATTAAGGTACAGCCCCGGCATTTGCCTGGTGTGAAAATGGGAAACCACGGAAAACCATCTTCAGGGCTGCCGACAGTGGGGCTCGAACCCACGATCTCCCGAATACTGGATACTGACCGCACTTAAGCGACTGCAGCTATCGAGCTCGGTCTTTTGCCCTTTGTCTGACCATACCTTCTACCTTAAAATCTTTTCCCGCGTAATTATTGTTTCTTTGGTGAAAGTTTTATTGTATGGTATTGAATCAAAACCTCAAACGAAACTATTATAACTGCTCTTAAGTTGTTAGACTGTAAAACTTTACCTCTCTCAGAGAGCATCAAAAACTTACCATTTTGAAGCCTTTATTCTCTTTTTCACTTTTGATGTACCCTTCCTCCCTCCCCGCCCGCTATATCACTCAAAACCGGGTACTCTCTGTTGCCTATACATTTTTGTGTCCCCCATTTCTAATTCCCAATTGCCGCTACTGATGTTCAGGGAAGCAAAAGGGAATCGCGCACTGTACTGTGACGAACGATTGAAGCATTCACTCCCAACTTCTCATCACAGGCAGGTCCTTTCAGACCAGCAAGCCATTCATTCTTCGCAACATGCGGTGGCGTCTTGTTTACGACTCTGCTAACTAAAGTGCTCCAAGGCGCTTGGAGGGGGGAGAAAACGTGATTTTTTTTTTCGAGTGCAGACAACCAGAGTCATTAGCTTCAAACGATGTTTGCTTGGAGGGGACTCCAATGTAACTCGAGCCCTCGTAAGCATGTCTGGAGTCGCAAGCACTCAGAAGACTAACCACAAGAGAGCAATCCCGATAATCACCTTGCATAAGTAAGAAGAAATCAAATTTTTAATTAGAATATAGAATAATCCAAGGTATGTTAGGGATAACTGCGATCTTGAAGATCGAAGATAACATTCGGATTGCTAAGGATCGAAATAATTGACTGCGGGTTTCAGCCCAGATAGCTGTGAGCTCGCATTCGGAAGATGGTTAGTTCGAATCTCGCCATTGGCCGTCGTATTTTCACACCAGGCTGGTGCTGTTCCTTAAGTAAGTCCGCGGCCGTTGCCTTATTTTTTAACCATCACACAGAGAGGTCTTATGGGGATGATGGGGTAAAAAGAGCTATGTTTAGATATAGTTGATTCAACTGTTCGACACCGGCTCTATAGCTAAGTGGTTAACGAGCTGGAATTTGGTCCAGATGGGCTTGGGTTCGAGGATTTTAACCTTCATTGGTAATTCAAATTGCTCGGGAGCCGGATGCGTGTGCCGTTTTCATAATTACTCGTAAAATTCATCATAGGTCGGGTACCATCCTCAAAGACGCGCAGGTCGCCTGTACAATGTCATCTCGGAAGACCTGCACCACGCCTCATTGGAGGCCACACTTCATTATTATAACTTTTTGAAAGATTCATCCACTGGCTGGAATCGGCCCATTATGCCTTATTGTAATAATTAAATTATCTAATGGGTGGCCATCAAAGTGTAAGTGTAGGCATAAACAATGTAATGTATGACTGAAATAAAATTATTCAGAATCATTTATGTGGAGCGGACACATACCTAGGCCTAATCCCCGAAAAGAAATTACTCCCTTTCAAACTGGTCGATATTCGGGAGAAAGTACGAACAAAGTATTTTCGATCGGTATTAACAGGGCGAGGGCCACTGTGGTTCAGATGGCAAAGCCATCGATGGGTTCCGTAGTTCAAATCCCGGTCACTTCGTGTGACATCTGTGCTGGACAAAGTGGAGGCGAGGCAGGTTTTCCACCGGGCACTCCAATTTTCCTGTTATCTTTCATTCCAGAAACACTCTCCAATGTCTTTTCATCTGGCCGTCATTAATCATTGCCTCAGAGGAGTGCGACAGGCTTCGGCAGCCTCGCCGCTAGATGGGGCTTCATTTATTCTATTCCTAACCCGATAAAATGACTGGAAACACGCTGTGGATTTTCATTTTTTTATTCCTATGTCATTCATATACCACAACCAATAGGCCCTACATATTGTGCATTACTTCACTCTCTTAATTTTTGAGTTATGAAAATTTCGAAATACTCAATTCATGTTCCTTATTTTCATAAAATAATACACCGGCTCCATTGCTAAATGGTTAGCGTGCTGGAATTTGGTCCAAAGGGTCCCGCGTTCGATTCCAGCCCGGGTCGGGATTTTAACCTTCACTGGTTAATTGCAATGACTTGGGGGCTGAGTGTGTGTTGAGACTTTCCTAACTGTCTGACTAAATTTACAGACATATAAAACTGCATTTAACTTGAAAATCTGAAAATTAACATTCATTAAATAAAATACACAATCGTCGAACAATGGACTCACACTTACTTCTTACCTGCTTACTTACACATACGTTATTTGAAGGGCGCCAGCTGCCACTCAGTGCAGCAATAATAGAATGAGAATCTTGACTATCTCTAGGGTGTGGGGTAATAAGCTTACTTTTGACAACATACCATATAAGTTCTGGGAAAAGGAGATTGGCGTTCGGTTTCCCCATTAATTTTGAGGTTAAGATATTTTACTGTCATTGAAATAAAACTATGAATTCGTTTGATAGAACAAAATATATTCTTTAAATAATATATAAAAAATATTGAGTCTTGTTGCGATAAAACAGATGAGAACATGAAATTATGACATTGCAACTGAAAGAAACTAGGCATGAATTTGAATTCTTCTTGACCGGACATTTAACAATTTATACGAAATATTTCCCTCACTGATTCACTTGACTGTACCTTCAACACTTTTAGTGTAATTACGACGTAATCCATTGATCTGGTGTTTACTGTAGATGTGTCACGCCTAACTTGGTGATACATCCTTGTGACTGCTTCTTCTCCATATCATCTGACTTCTTTGTAAGTCAATATGGTATCACCTCATGGCAGGTGGTGTCCCTCTCTGACTCCCTGGTCAGCCCTTGCGTCCGTGTCTTCAACTAAGTGACCGACCAACCTTTGGCCTCACTCTCTCAATGACCAATGATTAATGGCTCACTGAGTCTTCTCCATCTCTCGTTCACACTCGTTGACTGACCAACTGAGGCCTCTTCATCTAGTAGACTTCTTCACTGTTCAGCTTCCGTTTAACTAATGACTGACGCTACAATGTGCATCCACCTTTTATAGACGTTGGTTGACACAGCTACGCAATATCCAGAAATAACAATGACATACTCCCACAACGCGGCAAATATTATATACAGTTATGAAACCGCCGCCGGCTTGCTGGGTTTCTCAAAGAAAGTGAGCTCAGTGCTAACTAAATACGATGACGTAGCCATGACGTAGCAATGACTTGGCAGAATCGCCAGTAGTATAGCAATATCACAACGTCACATCCACATCTGATATACAGAAACTCTCACTGTACAGGTATTTAATGTTAATCTAAATATACGTATATATGCATACCCTCAATTACAAATACGCATGCGACAAGCATGGCGTAATGGAATTGAATAATAATTATAACAAAATAATAATAATAATCTTACAGATAAAATAATAATACGGACATAATAATAATAATAATAATAATAATAATAATAATAATAATAATAATAATAATAATAATAATAATAAAGATAAAATAATAAAAATACAGATATCATCTTGTAACGGGATTTGAACCGTTACAGTGTGCAGTCTCCATCATTAGAATTCATCATAGGTAGGGCCCCATTCTCACAGAGGCGCAGGTCGCCTACAAGGAGTCAACTCGAAAGACTTGCACCAAGCCTCTTCGGAGGCCACACTCCATACAAATATAGATAAAAGATTGAAAAGCTGTGAAGTACGAGTACCCAGTTATTAACGCTAGAACACAGACGTCCACTCTGGTAAATGAAAGGGCTGGAAAACTGAGACAACCATGATAAAGATACATTGAAAACAGCCTTCAGGAAATGCCCACGCTTGGATTCAAACCAATCACATCCCTAACGGAACTCTTAATACACCAATCAAAATGCTCATTGTACTGTAATTGTTAAAATGGGCAGTTTTCCTTAGATCATTGCTGGAGAATGATTTCGTGTAGCGTAAAAGAATTTGATAAGTTAACAATATATCTTTTTACCGTATCTTTCCGGAGATGATCAAGTTAGTGTTATAAAGTAACTGACGTCTTCACGACATGACCAAGACTTGACGTTGCCATTGTCGGTGACAGCCAGACGATTGGGCTTGTCTCTTTCCTTGCCGCCGCTTCTTTCTTGTGATATTCCGATACTATCTGACTCTCCCTCTTTTCCAAGCTCCAGTTTCCTTCCCACACATCAGGTTCTAGAAAAGAAACAGGAAGGAGCTTCGCCGTAATACATTAAAAAGAAAAAAAGTAGATGCATTTTGTCACGACGAAGGTAAAAGACTGTTCAGCGTTGCTGGCTTGTCTACCTTACAGGGAAACAGCGGTCTTGTCTTCAAAACGTTGATAATGGCATTACAATAATTCCTCTGCTGGCGAGACCTAGTCTTTACAGTGCATATGTTTTCTGGTATGGGCTAGAGCAATAATTTTGTTACTTTCATTTATCTGCTTCAGTCTTTCCCTTGGTTTTGGCAATATGAATGAGACTGAGGTATGAGCGTTGATACTGTTGCCATTCCTTACGCAACCAGTCCCTGTAATGAATGGTGTGAAAATGTTGCTCACAGGTTCGGCTGGTTCATACATTTCACTGGACCGGGCGAGTTGGCCGTGCGCGTAGAGGCGTGCGGCTGTGAGCTTGCATCCGGGAGATAGTAGGTTCGAATCCCACTATCGGCAGCCCTGAAGATGGTTTTCCGGGGTTTCCCATTTTCACACCAAGCAAATGCTGGGGCTGTACCTTAATTAAGGCCACGGCCGCTTCCTTCCAACTCCTAGGCCTTTCCTATCCCATCGTCGCCATAAGACCTATCTGTGTCGGTGCGACGTAAAGCCCCTAAAAAAAAAAAATCACTGGGCTCGGCAGACTGATATATAATAAAAACGCCTGGTTAAGTGAGGAAAGCAACGGGAAACTACCTCACTTCTCATTTCCCTAATACGTCTCTTTAGTGATGCCTAGGCTACGGCAGGTAATGGCGGAGTTGTTGAGAATCCAACCAGCCTTCGGAATGAGGGCTGAACACACACACATACGGGAATAAATCGAAAAGTAATTTTTATTAAGTTGTATAATAATAATAATAATAATAATAATATATATTATATTATATATATTATATATATTATTATAATATAATAATAATAATTGTACCGGGCGGTACACCTCCACACCGCTAATTTAAAATGTGCGCCTGTTGAAACTCCTCTGCTGGAGGAAGTCTGAACTTTATGGACAGTATTAATTTTCAAGTTTCTCAGAAGATGTCTCTACCTGGAAATTTTGGAGTTTTTGAACTGTGTCATTTTCGACGTATTTTTGTTTTGCTTGTAGTAAGAAGTGTGAACCTTCTCTTCTAGAGGACACTACTGAAGATCAACAATAGTGCACCCTAGTGCGGAGTGAAAGAACTATTCTTTTTGGAGAAGTTCTTATTTCAAAAGTTTGTTTCTTGTTAAATTTCTTTCTGTTATTGTTTAAGTTGGCTGTATACCCCTCTTTTTCCCCTTGTTTTAGATTTATCCAATCCCGAAATTCTTTTAGTAATTTCCGACCAATCCGATGTATCTTCCCCCAACTTGGATATGTTTCTGTACCCTAGCCAATAAAGTGATTGTGGGTGGGTGTTATCTTCCCTAAAACGCCTAGAACCTTCCGCGAGAGTATTTAAACTGCTGATTTTTGGGTCTCCGGGCCACTTCTGTTCCATCTTTCAGTGTGTAAAGTACATAGCAGGGGGCGGGAAGCGCCTCTTTCTTCTCCAGCTGTTCAACACCAGGTAATGGCCTCTTAATAACTTCTTTTCTTGCTAGGTTGGCAGTTTAACTCTCGGAGCGGGTTCGAAGCGTTTCCACCATGTAACCTTTTCCTAAAATGTAACCAATCTTTTCATCTATTCTCTTTTAAAGCTGCATAATGGGATAGAGAGTGCTAACCCTCTCGAGCTCCCACTCACATGGTTTTGAGGTGAACTTATTTTCTCAACCTATTCTTCGTTAACGTAAAACAAATTGCTCTTTTCTAAAGTCACCTCTGTAGTATGGGATTAGCCCTTGCATTAGTGGCCTAGAGCCAGATTAGGTTTTAAAAACAAGTGTATTAGGAGTGCAGATCGCCTCCTCTCAAATTGTTATTTTAGAGGTCATGTAATTGCCCCTTTTCATTTAATAGACCTCAGTAGGTTGGGTATTTTACCCCTGTGTCTATGTCCAGTGAGGACAACTCGAAGGTGGAGTTTGGTGTGGCCTTTGAGAGGCTTAAAGTTGAGAGCGTGTGGCTCTTTTGAAAATTGAGTGTTGTATGCCTCGTGGAGGCTTTTCAGTGTAATTTGGAGCAAGGACTCCTAGGCATGAATGGGGTTTTCTGCCCCTCTGTTGAAACTTGTGTTTGGGGTAAAACTGAGCTGATTGCCCAAGCATTGTGAAGTCAGGGCGCGAAGCCCAAATCCTGTAAATATTGTAACTACCCTTTGGACTTGCTACTTTGTACCTGCCATGCTTGTTATTTCCTTGTTTTTGAAAAGAAAATATAACCTTGTTAAATTTTACATTAACTTTGATTCCGTAGTTTGAGACCCGTTCACGCCCGCACCTTCTTTCTCCTCTACCTACCACTAAAACACGGTAACAAGTGGTAGCAGAGCGTGGTTGAATGGGTCTCAATTTAGCCCTTTTTGACGGTTAAACATTGTTTTATTCCGAACTCTAACAATTTTCTCAGTTGCTGGAATTTTTTTTGAGTTTTTCAAAATTGTTCTGTCATCATGCCCGGACCTCGCGATGTTCTCCATCTTAACTATTTGCGCAAAGAGGAGTTGATATATGAGTTAACTATTAGAAATGTGCAATGTGGAGGCACGGTTGCAGTAGACACCAATAAGCTTAGAGAGTCCCTTGATTTGCCCATTTCCATCCCCACCTTGGGAGAGAAAGAAATTGACGACTCTCTTTCCACGATCGTCGAGAATATTACTGGGCTAGCATCTGTAGTTAGTTTTTTTGATGAAAATGATCCTTCTCCTAATCAAATTAAGCGTGTGCAAGCCAGGCTATATCACTTTTCAAATAGAGTTAATGATCTGTTGTCTCTGAAGTTGAATGACGTTCAGAGGAAGGAAGCTAGTACGCTGCTTGAAAATATTTCTGAATTATCTAGCAAGGTCACTCAATTGTTAACTGGGGAGGTTCCTCCCAAAACTGATCAACCCGTCACGGTGAATGTAGGTAGCGAGGAAGAGCCTCATAAGGGAGAAGTCAATAGGAAAACCATTGCTGCTCAAACAACCTCTGCCCCATTGGACGAGTCTGAACGCCGTAACTCATTAAATAATGTACGTTCTGAATTAACTACCTTGCCATTGAAACCTTTACCTACTATGTCACCCGGGTTTAGTAGCTTGCCTCATCCCTTGGCAATGTTGCTCAGAGGTATCTCTAAGTTTTCCGTCAATACCACCAGTGACGTAATTTCATTTTTAAGATTTCTAGTTGAATTTCAGGATCATGCCCTTGTTTTTTCTCTTTCTCCATGTCAAATTTTGCAAATTATCTATCCGTATGCTATTGGTATTCTCTCTGATAAAATCGTAAGAGCCATTGCCGAGCAATCATCTATTGAGGATTTCCATGCCCACTTGCTAGCTAACTTCATCCCTGCGAGGGCCAGGTCCTCCCTTATTCAGAAGTACTATTATCGGGTACAGCGCTTGGATGAAAACTTGGCAGACTTCATCCAAGATATTAAGTTTTATACTAGGGTGTTTGCTCTTCATTTCCCTGAGGATCAGATTGTACAAGCTATTGTGGAAGGGATTTCACCACCCTACAGGTCATATTTGTGTTTCGCGGCGTGCCCGCAAACTTTCTCGGAACTTGAAGCATTGGCCGTCTCAGCGGAAGGAGTTAGATACGCCGATTCTTTGCGTGTAGCGAAAGAACCCCCGCATTCCTTTAGTAATACTCGGCCTCCACCTCGCCGATCAGTCACCCCTCGTAAATGTTATGCTTGTGGGTCGCCTGACCACCTGCGCAATAAGTGTCCACTGATCAAGTCGAGTGGGACAAGTAATGGGGCTGGTTCATCACAAGGCTGTTTTAAATGTGGGGCTTTCTCACATATCGCCAAGAATTGCCCAAATTCGAATAGCACCCCCTCCTGCTCAACCTCTGGTGCAAATTCCACCTATGCCAATAATAAAAAGGGACTAGTGGCTTCGGTTGAGTCGACTAATCCATCTTCCCGAGACTCAGCCCCTAGTAAACAGGTTGTAAATTCAGGGAACGAGCAATTTTCAAATGCATCTTTTGAATGTCCCAAAGAGTGTCTTAAGATTGCGGCGGATTCCCCCGCACCTATTCCTTTTCTTAAGATTGAGTTAAACAATGAGCCTATAACCGCTTTATTAGATTCAGGCAGTGTCTGTTCGATTATTTCGGCTGAATGGTATTCTAAATTGAAATCTGTTTGTAAACTACCTGACTATGTCTCATCTCCTGTCCTATATGTTTCGGCTAATTCATCTCCATTAGAAATTCTAGGTTCCTTACTGGTCAAAATTCGTATTTTTAAATTTACATGGAAAACCAAACTGTTTGTGGCTAAGCACTTGTCTTGCCCCATCATACTGGGAGCGGACTTCATTTCTCACACTGGTCTTGTGCTCGATCTTCAGAGTAAGTCGTGCACATTCAAATTTGCGTCCAATTGTAACATTCCCTTGTTAAAGTGTAATTCTGTATCATGTTCATCTATTTCGCCTACCCAGGATGAGATGTTGTTAGACCTTAGACATCTACCTGAGGAGCAGGCTGATAGTATTCGCAAATTGTGTCAGTCCTTTCCGGAGGTGTTCTCTGATACTCTTGGTGTTACTGACCTTATTGAATACAAAATTGAGGTCACGGATTCGATTCCTGTCCGTTTTCCACCTTATAGGCTATCTCCACCTAAAATGAAGGCTCTGAAAGAAATTATCGATCAGATGTTGAAGGATGGTATTATTAGGCCCTCTAAGTCAGCGTATTCTTCGCCTATTTTTCTAGTCCCGAAACCCCAAGGGGGCTTCAGGCCTGTCATTGATTACAGGGCTCTCAATCGGAAGGTGGTGTTACAATCTGTGCCCCTTCCCGACCTTCATTCTTGTTTTTCATGGTTTCGTAAGGCCAAGTTCTTTACTATCTTGGACTTGAATCGGGCCTATAATCAAATTCCCCTTGCCGAAGAGTCTAAACACCTTACAGCGTTTGCCACGGACTGGAATTTATATGAATACAACCGCGTGCCTTTCGGGCTCCCCACGGGAGCAGCTGTACTCACTAGGCTGCTAGATTGGGTCTTCTCCGACATCAAATTTGAATACTTGTACCACTACTTGGATGATGTCGTCGTATTTTCGGAAACCTTCGAAGAACATCTAGATCATCTGCGAGAAGTTCTCAATCGCCTTCGTAAGGCTGGGTTAACTGTCAGGTTGTCCAAGGTTGCCTTTGCTAAGCCCTCTATGTCATTCCTAGGGCATACTGTGTCACCTGATGGTGTTGCAGTCGATCATTCGAGAACACAGGCCATCCGTGATTTTAAACCTCCCAAGGACATTAAAGGCATCGCCAGGTTTATTGGTATGGTGAATTTCTTCAGAAAGTTCATTCCTAACTTTGCTAATAGAGCGGCGCCCTTAAACCTTCTTCGTAGGAAAGGCATCAAATTCGAGTGGGGACCTTCTCAACAAGCCGCTTTTGAAGATCTTAAATTGGCTCTCTGTAATGCCCCTGTACTTGCTATGCCTGATTTCTCGAAGAAATTCATCGTCCAAACTGACGCGTCGTCGTCAGCAGTAGCTGCAGTCCTTCTTCAAGAGACTGAACTAGGGAGGCGACCCATCGCCTATGCATCTAGGACCTTGTCGGCTCAAGAAGCCAAGTATTCCATCTATGAGCTCGAAGGTTTGGCAGTCTTATTCGCCTTAGAAAAGTTCCGTCTCTATCTGGAACACGTCAAATTCGACCTGGAGACAGATAATCAAGCCTTAAGCTGGGTCTTAGGTAGGCCGCGTCGTACTGGTCGTATAGCCCGTTGGGCCATCCGTATTTCTGCCTTCCAATTCGATGTCAGGCATATCAGAGGTACCGAAAATGTTGTTGCTGATGGACTCAGTCGTATGTTTTCTAACGACGTCGAGACCCATGAACCGGTCGACAGTTCATCACCTCCCGAGTCCATACTATCTGGTGTTAATGCCATCTTAACAGATGCTCCCATGCTTTTTAGGGATATTGAGAAATACCAACGTGAAGATCCGACGCTGGCTCCGATAATGGAAACCCTTTCTTCTGGGGAACATGTTGTCCCTTATGTTCTGAGGAATGGTGTTATATGTTGCCCATCGAGGCATGATAACATGATGAAAGTTGTCGTTCCAGCTGTTGTTGTACCTATGATCTTCAAGTATTATCATGAGACCCCATTAGGAGGGCATCTGGGTATCTTTAAAACTCGTGAAAAGATTCGTGAAATGTTCATCTGGAAAGGTATGGACGGTGAAATCCGTGAACTTGTAAAAGCTTGTAAATCTTGTTTGCTCAGTAAACCCACCATGTCCACCAAGGTAGGCCTTTTGTCTTCGCATCAAGCGTCGCGCCCCATGGAACGCCTGTATATTGATTATGTAGGACCCTTCCCCCAGTCAAAGGGAAATGCTAACAAGTTCATCCTTGTATGCGTAGATGGCTTTACTAGATTTTCCTGGTTATTTCCGACCAAGCTGGCTACCGCTCAGTCTACCATTACTTGCTTAAATTCTATTTTTGCTTCTTTTGGTCCGTGCCAATATATTGTATCTGATAATGCTAAGGCTTTTACATCTAATTTATTTCGTAAATTCTGTTTTGACTTGTCCATCTCTCATGTAACTACTTCTGCTTATTACCCTCAACCATCTCTGGCTGAACGAGTTAACCGTAATCTCAGGTCCGCACTTATTGCCTATCATCATGAAGATCATTCCAGGTGGGACACGTCCCTGCATTGGTTAGCTTTTGCTTTGAATTCGGCGGTTCATGAATCACATAAATTTACTCCAGCCTCGTTGATGTTCAAGTTTGTTCCCAACACGCCGCTCTCTAACCTCTGGTCTCTGAGTGACATTCTACCCGAGACAATAGATCCGGACAACATTAAAGATCTTTGGAAGAAGGCTAAAGCCAATCTTAAAGTGTCTCATGAATAGGTTAGGGAAAGGTATGATCGTGGACGGAGACCCACCCCTTTGAAGGTAGGTGACCAAGTTATGGTCAAGAACTTTGTTCCCGCGGGCAAGCTTGCCCCCAGATTTCATGGGCCTTGTATCATTCTCGATTTTCTTACGCCGGTTACATTGTTAGTAAGCAATCCAGCCACCGAGAGGATATTTAGGGTTCACCTGTCCCAGGTGAAACCGGT
This sequence comes from Anabrus simplex, assembly GCF_040414725.1. Lineage (NCBI taxonomy): Eukaryota > Metazoa > Arthropoda > Insecta > Orthoptera > Tettigoniidae > Anabrus > Anabrus simplex. Next base: position 148,103,172 of record NC_090268.1, read on the forward strand.
GTAAATTTTGTGTCAACTTGCTTCATATAATTTGATAGGAATATGAAGGTTATATTTTTTTTGAGTTTCCACTCTTAAGGCATTCTGCTCCTTCTATTTTGTTTTATATGTAAGCATTTTTGTAAAACCTTCCCCGATCCGTTAAAGTGCCATTCTGTCCTTACCATGGCCATTACCACGCTCCCGTCTCCTGCTATACACACTGTGGCTTGCTTAGATTAAATGCCGCTGGCCCCTCTACCTCTCCAACAAGCCTGTGCCCTCAAAAAAATGATGATGGTCCAACAAAATTCTGCCGCCTAGTTTTAATGTTTCAGTGCCCCCGCAGCCGCGCGGCGCCGTGCCGCGACTGGGTTTGAGGAAGGGCCCCCTCGGCCCCAGCGAGGACGACATGTGCACGGCGAGCCGGAGCTCTCCTCCCGGCCTAGGCTGATGTGCGGCGCACGACCTGCTACTTGCCCGCAGCTTGTATATGTTCACCGCGGGCGCGGCTGCTCCCCTCATAGTGCGGGCTAGTGGTATCTCAGGGTACTTGAGGGGTCCGAGCGGCCTCCTTTGGACGCAAGCTGCAACGGCCGGTCTGGCCATCCAACTTCATCAACATCAACTACATGAACAGTTACTATAAGCAACGACTACACTTGGGAATTCAACAGCAATATTTGGTGGACATTGCAAAATTTTTCATCACTTTTAAGTATTAAAAGTTTATCTTCAGAATTCAACTTCTACAAACATAAAGACTGTACTTCACCTGCAACAACAAAATTTTGAAACTGAATCAAACCAAATTAAGAAAATCTTATAATTTTTTTTTGGCAATTAATCTCCATATCTACATCAAAACTTGGACCTTGTTTTCAAACAATTTCATGTGTCACCCCTGGAGGAACTTTGGGGGGGGGGGGTCTGTACCGGGCGGTACACCTCCACACCGCTAATTTAAAATGTGCGCCTGTTGAAACTCCTCTGCTAGAGGAAGTCTGAACTTTATGGACAGTATTAATTTTCAAGTTTCTCAGAAGATGTCTCTACCTGGAAATTTTGGAGTTTTTGAACTGTGTCATTTTCGACGTATTTTTGTTTTGCTTGTAGTAAGAAGTGTGAACCTTCTCTTCTAGAGGACACTACTGAAGATCAACAATAGTGCACCCTAGTGCGGAGTGAAAGAACTATTTTTTTTGGAGAAGTTCTTATTTCAAAAGTTTGTTTCTTGTTAAATTTCTTTCTGTTATTGTTTAAGTTGGCTGTATACCCCTCTTTTTCCCCTTGTTTTAGATTTATCCAATCCCGAATTTCTTTTAGTAATTTCCGACCAATCCGATGTATCTTCCCCCAACTTGGATATGTTTCTGTACCCTAGCCAATAAAGTGATTGTGGGCGGGTGTTCTCTTCCCTAAAACGCCTAGAACCTTCCGCGAGATTATTTAAACTGCTGATTTTTGGGTCTCCGGGCCACTTCTGTTCCATCTTTCAGTGTGTAAAGTACATAGCAGGGGGCGGGAAGCGCCTCTTTCTTCTCCAGCTGTTCAACACCAGGTAATGGCCTCTTAATAACTTCTTTTCTTGCTAGGTTGGCAGTTTAACTCTCGGAGCGGGTTCGAAGCGTTTCCACCATGTAACCTTTTCCTAAAATGTAACCAATCTTTTCATCTATTCTTTTAAAGCTACATAATGGGATAGAGAGTGCTAACCCTCTCGAGCTCCCACTCACATGGTTTTGAGGTGAACTTATTTTCTCAACCTATTCTTCGTTAACGTAAAACAAATTGCTCTTTTCTAAAGTCACCTCTGTAGTATGGGATTAGCCCTTGCATTAGTGGCCTAGAGCCAGATTAGGTTTTAAAAACAAGTGTATTAGGAGTGCAGATCGCCTCCTCTCAAATTGTTATTTTAGAGGTCATGTAATTGCCCCTTTTCATTTAATAGACCTCAGTAGGTTGGGTATTTTACCCCTGTGTCTATGTCCAGTGAGGACAACTCGAAGGTGGAGTTTGGTGTGGCCTTTGAGAGGCTTAAAGTTGAGAGCGTGTGGCTCTTTTGAAAATTGAGTGTTGTATGCCTCGTGGAGGCTTTTCAGTGTAATTTGGAGCAAGGACTCCTAGGCATGAATGGGGTTTTCTGCCCCTCTGTTGAAACTTGTGTTTGGGGTAAAACTGAGCTGATTGCCCAAGCATTGTGAAGTCAGGGCGCGAAGCCCAAATCCTGTAAATATTGTAACTACCCTTTGGACTTGCTACTTTGTACCTGCCATGCTTGTTATTTCCTTGATTTTGAAAAGAAAATATAACCTTGTTAAATTTTACATTAACTTTGATTCCGTAGTTTGAGACCCGTTCACGCCCGCACCTTCTTTCTCCTCTACCTACCACTAAAACACGGTAACAATAATAATAATAATAATAATAATAATAATAATAATAATAATAATAATAATAATAAGCCCCTTGGACAGAGGAGCGTAAGCAGGCCCACTCACAAAGAATGAGGGAAATTTGGGCTCTAAAGAAGGCCAAGTTCAGTGTCAAATGCAACAAGACTTAACGTGGTCCTTGATGGCCCCAGCGAATTATATATATAATTTATTATTATTATTATTATTATTATTATTATTATTATTATTATTATTATTATTATTATTATTATTACAATCTGCTCTATGTCGCACCGACGCAGACAGCCATTATGACGACGATGGAACAGGAGAGAGCTGGCCTCGATTAAGGCACAGCCTGTTTTGAAAATGGGGAAAACAGGCAAATGCAAATTCAGGGCTACCGACAGTGGGGTTCGAAACCACCATCTCTCGAACGCAAGCTCTCAGCTACGTGACGCAAAACGCGCAGCCACTCGCTCGGCGTTTTAAAACAGGTATGAATGATTTACTTGATTTCGAGATCAATCCTATATTTTTCGACCTAATCTCCAAAGTTGTTCAAGCACTTGTCATAGCGTACAATGAGGGTTTGCTTTCATGAATGCAAGCGGTGCCCTCTTTCTCAAACTTATGTAACTGATTCAGCGTTACACATCTTCCTCCGGGCCGATGACCTCGATGTTAGGCCCCTTTAAACAGCAAGCATCATCATCATCACCACATCTTCCTCCTCCACATAATATGAAGGGTATTAAGGAATGCGTCTGATGTTATTGGATGGCCAATACGCTCTTTGTCTTTCCACACTCGTTAGACAGATATCAATTTCTCTACGGACACGGACTCAATCCTCAGGTATACGTCAACAGGTTTTGCACGCAGAAAATAAATCACTATGCGGACCTCCTCCCCTGAACACTCTTTCAGTGACTTCATTTCGCGACAGTCATTGTGCTAAGGTTGTGGTTTACCGACTTGTGCACATGTATATAATCAACCAGTGTGACTGAAAACCGACATATTATTAGCAGAAGCTCCAATCCTCCTTTTTTTCCTTTTTTTTCTTCTGAAAAGTACAATACAGTATCTTGTATTTTGACTTGGCAACTATACTAGGCTATTTACTTTACCCTCCATACAGACAAAGCTATTGTACCTCAAAGACTAGAAGGCCTAGGAAGCTACAAATTTGCATGCAGATAGCCTGTAAATCGAAAGATGACAGAAATTTTTGGTGAGTGAAAATTCTCAGATGTTCCTGAAAGAGGAGTAGTCCGAAAATTTTGGAATTACAAAACGATTCTTTTCCATTAATATACTTCATATTTTATTCAGTAAGTCTATTTTAAGGAAAAACAGCTGGGTAATTTGTAATTTAAAAAAATCACAAGTACATCTCTCTGGTTGCTTCGGAAACCTTCGGAGTCTATGACTGTCGTCTTTGAATTGCAGAGGGGATTAGATTGCCATCCGTGAAGCTGTACATAGAGCACCACTACCCAGACGGTCGGGCGGACTTCTTCTCCTTACTACTTGCTTTACGTCGCACCGACACAGATAGGTCTTATGGCGACGATTGGATAGGAAAGGGCTAGGAGTGGGAAGGAAGCAGCTGTGGAGTTAATTAAAGTACAGCCCCAGCATTTTCCTGGATGCAACCTCACAGCTGCGCGCCTCTAACCGTAAGGCCAAATCACCCAGTCCGACAGACTTCCAACGAGTACGAAATGTAATTGCTAAGAATGCCCTAAGCTTCTGAAGTAAGCAATCAAGAAAGGAATTCTACTTATTTTTCATCCTCTGAATGAATTTTTCATTCACGATTTCTGAGCTTTGTTTGCAAAATACCAAACCTGATGATGGTGATGACGATGATGATGATTTTATCCATTCAATCGAGGACGACTCATAGACACCCTATTGATCATGGCTCGGCAGGTTGCTGTATTCCTTAAAGCAGGGGTGCAGACATTTTCTCTGAATCGAGGGGACGGCCAAAAGTTTAGGAGCCATCAAGAATCCGACCAACCTGGTACCTATAAATAATCGAGTTGCGCTTCTTAATGTTGATCTGGGTATTACTTTTTCACATCTGCATTTATTACAACTTGAATACTAACAAAGGATACGCACAGCACCACTAAAATGTAACACAGTAGCACAGATTCATTGTACTTTTGACTACGTGTGACTATGAAGTAATTAGTTCTCTATTTTTCCACCGGGCCGATGACCAAGATGTTAGGCCCTTTAAAAAACCACCACCACCATCATCATCATCATCATCATCATCATCATCATCATCATCATCATCATATTTTTCCACCAAAGCCTCTGTTGCCTTAAGAGAAAAGAGCCAACTGCATTATGCACGTCGACTATACACTATAGTTCTTTCTAAGTCTCTCGTTCATGAATCTACATCGATGATCCTGTGTAGAGAAAAAAAATCTTTGGTGTCATAGTTATTTATTTTCAAGAAGATCGTGGAGTGGTTTTAAGCCTGTTCAGTGACATCACTTCATATGCTACGGGGATATCGTTGCAGACTGACGGATAGGAGAAGAAAGAATATGAAAAACGGAAAAAATTGTGGAAAATGAAAAAAACTTCGGCGCCAGTAGCTCCAGGGATTTCTCCATCCCAGCGTTAAACCTTTGTTGATATGTTGACATCTTGTTGTCCCTTTACATGGTGCCAAACCAGCAGATGTTTTAGTATTGTTTCGTAATGTTGCCTCCTGGTGACCTCCTTTATCTAACAGGTCAATGAAGGCTCTACTAGTAATTGATGTTCTCCAAGATCTTCCTCCAGCACCGTACATCAAAGGCAACTTTCTTCCACTTGTCAGATTTCTTTAGCGTCCACCTTACACAGGCGTAGGTTACAGTATCACAAGTGAAAATTATTCATTTTTGTAATATTTCCTCTTATTGCCCTTATTATCATTCTTAGTTTGATATACTCACGAAGTATTGCGTGGAGAAGCGTAAGAAAGAAACAAGGCAAATAGTTATAGTCATGCTGCAATATCGGACTGAAAATATATGACAATGGAGCAAGAAATGAAATAAAACGATGTTACATTGGATAAAATGATTGAATGCTTTTTTTTTTGCTAGGGGCTTTACGTCGCACCGACACAGATAGGTCTTATGGCGACGATGGAATAGGATAGACCTAGGATTTGGAAGGAAGCGGCCGTGCCCTTAATTAAGGTACAGCCCTAGCATTTGCCTGGTGTGAAAATGGGAAACCACGGAAGACCATTTTCAGGGCTGCCGACAGTGGGATTCGAACCTATCCCGAGTGCAAGCTCGCAGCCGCGCGCATCTACGAGCACGGCCAGCTCGCCCGCTAAAATGATTGAATGGAAACAACAGTAATGAAAAAATAGAGGTGAATGTTGTAAAAATTACAGTTATACCAAATAAACAGCGCCAAAAGAATTTAAACACTTCAATAATGTTTTGTTATTATACCTGAAATTAGCGGTGACAGCAAGGATACGGAATAGGCCTACTACAACAAATCTATAGCCTACAGCTCAAATAGTTTGGATTATTATTTTTTAATTTGCTTTATGTCGCACCGACAAAAATAGGTCTTACAGCGACGATGGGATAGAAAAGGGCTAGGAGAGGGAAGAAAGCCGCCGTGGCCTTAATTAAGGTACAGCTCCAACATTTGCTTGGTGTGCAAATGGGAAAGCACGTAACATAATCTTCAGGGCTGCTGACCGTGGGGTTCGAACTCACAATCTCCTTAATGCAAGTTCGCAGCTGAGCGACCCTAACTGCACGGCCAACTCGGTCGGTGGTTTAGAATATTGTGAGATTAGGCACGTTACGTGGTAAGGCGTGTGTGGCAGAGAGCACTGTACACACAAGTAATTCAATTGCTTGTTTACAATACAGCAGATGTCGCTGTGTACAGTCTCTTTTGAGCCTGGGGTGAAGACTGGTATTAGTGTATACAGTGCAGTACGATCTTCAGCTAGAGTTTACGTTTCCTTTGTAATGCGTGTTCCCCAGCCTGACCCAGCCAGAATTGTGGCATTGATTCATGGTGGATATACACAAGCTCCAGTATCACGAATCGTAGGGATTACCCAAAGTGGCGTGTCAAATACCTGGAGGTGCCGTGAGACCAATGATGTCACTGACAGACCGAGGATGACAACGCCACATTAAGATCGGTATATCCCCGTTAACAGCGCAGAGTATGACGTGAATCCTGATCGTGATGGGGTACTGAGGTAGCAATTACTTTCATGATTCGGATACTATACATAAACAAATGAACACATACAAAGATGATTTGTTCACGGAGTAAAAGAAGACATGTTAGGCAAGATCCCCAACATCCTCCCCATCCTGGCCAATCTCTAGAGGGATGACCAGTTGTACCGTTCGGCTCATTCTGGATCCACCTGGCTGACGTAGGATGACTGTTCTTACCGGTCCGTCTCTTGTAGAAGTTCCTCGATACGAGCTCTTCTCCACGTCAACCTTGGCAGCACGTCTTCTTGTACCAAAATAATATCCCCCCACTCCGAATTTCGGATGTCCTCTTCGAGGACAGCTTACCTCGTGGTAGTTTCGCAGCCGGAGGACGTACTCCTTGTTCCACCACCACCACCAGAGATCATTCGTGAATTTCACCTTGATACGGAGTTCCTTGTTTTCTTGAGGGCAACCGGGCTCCGTGCATCTGCACAAGCTGTACGCAGTCGGCTGCCGATTCGACGTGTTCCACTAGATGATCGTCTTCGTGCTGAGAGGGATTATACAACACCTTAATTAGGTTTGCACGAATGGAGTTATGTTATGTTTGCAGATTAAAGGCGAATATCACTGAGGATATATACAAGACGACAAAGGGTATGGAGATGTGGAGATGCAAAGGAAGCGGTGGAAAGTACCAGCATGTTCGAAGAGGTGGCGGTGTAATATGTTGGGCAGGAATTATGCATGGCCGTCGTACCCCTTTGACATCAATTCGAGGGACGTTAAATGGCCAGCGGTAATCAGTTGAAATTCTTCGACTATTTGGAGAACCCTTTAGGTGTGAATATGGTACTGAATTCATTTTCATCGACGAAAACCCTCGGTCTCATCAAGGCGCATCAGTGAGGAACTTCATGAGAGAGGAAGGTATCAACTATATGAACTGAACAGCTACAGTAATTCAGCGGAGATCAACTGCTTTGAGCATGCATGGAACAGGTTGGAAACGGCTGGTTCTCATTGTCCACAACCGCTACGGACACTCCCATACTTCATTAGAGTTGTCCACATGCAATGGGAACGTATTCCTCAAGATAACGTCAATGTACTGATGCTGCAGCGTGTCAGAGACCTGAAAAATGCCAGAGGAGACAATACACAGTACTTAATTTTTTTAATTTCGTGTGGCTATTTCTAGCCGAGTGCAGTCCTTGTAAGGCAGACCCTCCGATGAGGGTGGGCGGCACCTGCCATGTGTAGGTAACTGCGTATTATTGTGGTGGAGGATAGAGTTATGTGTGGTGTGTGCGTTGCAGGGATGTTGGGGACAGCACAAGCACCCAGCCCCCGGGCCACTGGAATTAACCAATGAAAGTTAAAATCCCCGACCCGGCCGGGAATCGAACCCGGGACCCTCTGAACCGAAGGGCAGTACGCTGACCATTCAGCCAACGAGCCGGACAATAAACAATACTATGGCACAGTGAAGAATGGCAACCTTCACTAATTAAAAATATAAACTCACAAATTGTGACCTTTTCATTATTTGTGTTCATTTGCATTAGATATTGGAAGTAAAAAAACATTTACCTTAGTAAAAGTTCAGATAGTGTGCCTCAGTGATACAATCAAAACATTTTGTAACTGTATTATTGTACTGCGTCCTTGATATTCCAAACCTTTCTGCGGTGTGGGGAGAATTTATTCTTGCTCTTCCCATTCGTCTTCTGCCATTTTCCCGACACAGTGGTGGGGGCGCGGGTGTTATCAGTGGCGCCTATGTGTATTTTGTCCAGTTTTGCGGCCTGATGCCTTTCCTGATGCAAACTCTATGTGAAGGAATGTATTCATAATTGTGCGTTTCTGTGGTGGTTGATAGCGCGTGGTTGTGTGTAGACCACGAGGTGGGCATTGCAACAAACACAAGTACGCAGTCCCCGAGCCAGAGGAATTAACCAGACGCGGCTAAAATCCCCGACCCGGCGGTGAATCAAACCTGGGACCCTCTGAACCCAAGGCTACGATGCTCACCATTCAGCCAAGGACTTCTTCTTCTTCTTTCAATGTTTTCGTCTGGTTTCAAACGCAAGAGAAATTAATTAAAAATACAACTCCATTTTTAAATAATACAGGAAGTCCCAAAAATGTACCCACAGTCTGAATGACAAACGTTGTGCCAAATATACAGGTTTAATGGTGAAAATAAAAGGTTATTAAATAATAAGGCAACTAAATGAAAAACATGTAAACAAGTCCACGAAGTATGACAAGTCTAGCACCCGCAGTACACACACATGTAAACCAACGATTCTCACTTTCAAGTCAAGGCTGCCAATACGGATCGAAGCATTCAATAACGTTAAGAAATATTTCACTAACGTTAAGAAATATTTCACTCGGAATTGCGAGATACTGTTTTTTAAGTGGCACCTTTGACTCTTCGATTGTTGCTTCTTTGGCGCATTAAACCTAACATTTGAGATATCCCAATTCCAAACAGTCCATTGCCGTGAAGTCAGGACAAAAAACAGTGAACTGGACACAAATTCTTTCCCGAATCCATCTGTTTCGAAACAACACACACACTAAAACAGAATAAAAAAGAAAATCCACAGTCTGTTTCCAGTTTCGACTGGATGAGGAGTGGAATTAGTGAAGCCCCATTTAGCGGCAACGATATGAACTGTGCCGGCTGCCGAAGCCTGTCGCACTCCTCTGGGGCGGTGATTAATGTCAGGGAGATGAAATGAAATGATATTGAGAGTTTTGCTGGAATGAAAGTTGACAGAAAAAATAGGAGTACCCTGAGAAAAACTTATCCCACCTCCACTTCGTCCAGCTCAAATCTCGCATGGAGGATTTGAACCACGGAATCCAGCGGTGAGAGGGCCTGTGCCATGGAGGCTTCTCAAAACCGGAACCGACTTATAGCCACTTAAAGAGCGAGTACATTTTTTGGGACAACCTGTATGCTGTGATCATTTCTTCTACAACATAGACTTAAAAGTGACTGTGAGATCTTGGTAAACGTAGAGTTAATCTGATATTCTTATTCGAAGTATTGAAGGGGGCTGTTTGCAGGAGAAGCGAAGTATTAATTGTACATGTTAGCTCAAGGAGTTGTACTATTAATTCGCAGGGATCGTCTGGTCTCAGCTGGTCTTGTCAGAGAAGAAAGGCAGGCGTGAGAACATGCCTCATGTGAAAGCCAGCTGTCCCACAAGGGAGGATGGTGCTGCTCCCGGAAGCTGTCGACCAGTAGTCGATATCAGACAGCACTCCACTCCTCACCATCGAGCTATTTCTTGGTCCACTGATTTACACAGGAGATTCTCACTATCACTCTTCCGGTTCGTGAATGAATTCTCACTCTGAATAAATTGTATCCTTCCTGTAACTCATACCAGTGAGCACTAAAACACCTCATGTGGTCGGGGATTGATAAAAAGAAATGTCAGTCACGAAAAGGAAGTCTCTAAATTCCGCCTTAAAAAAACAACCAGGTCACAATAAAAACGCAGTGTTCTCAGGCTTTCCTTTTGAAAGAATCCTAATCTAAGTTTGATCAGAAATATGCAGTCTAGGTATATATATAAATCCTTAAAAAATTGCAAATTATAATTTATCTTAATGATGTTCTAAATTCTCACCATTCTAGCATAGAATTCTATTCAGGTTTCGAACAGAATTTTAAACACAAATATTTACATATTTCTAAATATTTCTGTGTGTGATTTGACAGAATCTGGTGATGTTCAAGTATGAAACATGTCATTCTGTTTTAAATAAGTTGTTCCTTTTTTTTTCATAATCCTCTTACCATAATGTTTCCTTTTTCATATAGTTTATACATTTCCTTTTTAAACTTATATTCAGTAGACTGAAGAACCTAATAGTTATAAATTAACTGACTCGAAGAGATGACGTCAGATATCACAACAAATAAGTTGCTTTATTTCACGGGTTTTGAACCGACTACCGAAACTTTTGATGACTGATTATTGTCGTTTATTGAAAGCTCCGATGATATTAAGATATGTTGTTGCCCGAACGGAAATACATGAATGTAACTAAATAATAACCCAAAACGAAGAATAAACCTCATATACAAGAGTTTAATGTAAGGAATAACTGAAAAGTGATAAAATAAAGTGGCAAAATTTAAAAAAAGACTTAAAGTAAAAAATGAAAGATGACTTACTAAATACTTATTTCTGTAATCCGGGGGTGATGATCAGGATCTACGTATAATGTGGTCAGAAACATCGCGAACCGTGTATATGAGCGTTTAGAGGGATGCTCCCACTGATTTTTTAAAAATTAATTCGATATCTCGCCCCGTTGTCACTTTATCAGCTGATGACTGTAGTCAATCGGATCGCTTCGCGAGGCGGTGTTGCTACATCTGTACGAGATTTTATACTGGCTTGAGAGTCATGAAGAGAAATCAGCATAAAATACAAAAACACCGTGGGATTCAGCCGGTGTCACCTTACAGCACTTGCTATGGCACGATCCTCTCAACTCGAAGGTCCGTGTTTAAAGCCCTCCCATGGCACAGCTTTTGTTTCTTCGATTGCTTCTCTCAACGCACTCTTCACTCACGTATAGATTTAGCAACACCGTCTGGCAATGCGATCTGGTTTGTTAACTTCAGCAGCAGATAACATGACAAGGGCGCGAAATATCGAATTATATATTTTTCAAGTGAACGATCAGTATGGCCAACCCTGTAATACTCATACACCCAATTCACGTCGTTTCCGACAACCCTGTATAAGTCAGCAGTATGTATGATGCACCAGCTAAGAGATAACATACCATCAAAAGCTGGGCCCCGATTGTAATGCACGAGATCTAATGTTCAACGTGAAATCCGAACAAGTGGGATTCGAGTTTCCATTTCAGATACTTTGTGTTGTATGTTACGGCTTTTATCAATCTGCTTCAAGTGGGAGCAATAAATTCGTTTCAGCCATGGCGGGAGGGGGAAATGAGATATCCCTGCCCTATCGGAAGCAAACATTTACTCCTAACTTTCAGAGCAGATCCCTCACTTAGTTTGGAGGGTGGACCAATCAACCCTTCGTATACTCGTGAAGGGGAGCAGTGAATGGCTTTCTCATGAGTGAATGAGTCACCAAGATGTAACAGTCACACCAGACAACATTTGGCTAAGCTATTAAAGTTTCACAGTAGCATCAGCCTACTACTGTCACATAGTAGAAAGCATCCCTCGATCTGGGAAATATCGCATCGTGGAGGGAAATAAAGAGTAACTGTGGCCAATGGGCGAACGTAGTAAAACCAGTACATTAACATTTCATATCCAAAGCTGTCCATGTATAACAGTGATATTTTTCTTCGCCTTCTTGCGTTATTCGTTCCGGTTGATGGCTATCGATGTGGCTATGTGACATTTGGGTATGATGCAATGCGGTGAACCTCCCTTTTGGTGGTTAGACGTGGGTGAACGGAACCTTGACAATGAGTATGCCTGCCCTCACGTTCCCATTATTATTATTATTATTATTATTATTATTATTATTATTATTATTAAAGCGACTTTATCGTGGCGAAGTTAGAGTTCCTGGCCCTTTATTTTACTTAAAACCTTCATATATATAAATGAGTACCTGATTTACAATATTTTTTTTTATAATTTTACAATTTAAGAACTTCAACAATTTACATTTTAATACATACTAACAGTATAAGAACTGAAGTGACCTAACCTAAACATTTTAAATCTTTACAACCTAAAGTATAAACTACAACTGCATTCTGCAACACGATACAATAAACAAGCGCATTCATGCAGTCCATTCACACTCAAGAAAGACTGGAAGTGCTTGTAAGATGATGTTGGCAGAGAATTTTAAACTTTGTCTTATATTTAGCGTCCCTGATGTCATTGGGGAATTCATTCCATCAGCTCGTGGCGGTGATTGTGAACGATCTGTTGTAGGTTTCGGTTGTATGTACAGGAATTTCTGACCGTGTATTGAACAGGTGTAGTGAACTAAAGCAGCGAAATCTGGTGGACAGGTAAGGAACTTTAGCGGAAGAAATGGCAGAAATTAAAGTTCATGGAAAAACAACCAACAACCTTAAGATTTGCAGATGACACATTGTTATTGGCAGAAAACCTACAAGATTTATTGCGATTGACCGATCCGAGTCGTGGAGGCAAGTGACCAATGGGGCTTAATACCTAATGTAAGACACGTTTTATGGCAGTATCCCGAACAGAGCACCAAGAGAGCTTGATGATGAATGGAGAGACAGTACAGCAAGTGACAAAGTAGAAGTATTTAGGAACAAATGTGAACTACAATACCGACTATACTGAGGAAATAAACTCCAGGATTGGCCAAGCCAGAAATGCATTCAATAAAATGAAGAGAATGTTCTGTACCAGAGACCTTAGTTTACACCTAAACATTAGACTTCTGAGATATTACGCCTTCTCCACCTTGTTCTATGGAGTTGAGACCTGAACCATAAAGAAAAGAGAAATGGACAGATTAAAGGCATTTGAGTTATGGACGTAAAGAAGGATACTGCTGTTGAGTTGTACAGATAAGGCCACAAACTATGAAGTAATGAGGCGAATTGGAAAGAGAAAGGAAATATTAAACACTGTCAAAATCAGAAAGCTCCAGAATCTCGGTCATGTGATGTGAGGAGAAAAATATGAACTACTACAGCTTGTCATTACAGGGAAGATACAAGGCAAAATAAGACCAGGAAGAAGACGCATTTCTTGGATTCACACATCTGAAAACTTGGTCCAACTGTTCCACTATTGCGCTGTTTTTCACTGCATCATCTAAAGCAAGAATCTCTATGATGGTAGCCGAACTTCTAAGAGGAGATGACACTCGAACAAGAAGAAGAAGAAGAAGAAGAAAAGGACGTGTTTTCAGAAGGTACTTGATAAACTAAAGTAGTAACAAATGCTGTCCAACATCGGGCCACTGTCATATGTGCGGAAGAATTCCAACTGAAATCAAACCAGTTGCTAAGATTGACGAGCCAGGATATATCGCTCAGAAATTTGAAAATCTGCTAATGATATAATGTTCTTAGTACAAGCTGTTCGCTGGGAGACGGAGGCGAATTACTCTCCAGTATTCCACAGCGAAAGGCATGCAGCAGCTCTCACTGAAGAGCAGCAAGGTATAACAGCAAAAAAGGAAAACAGACGTATTACTGGACTAAAATTTGATATTGGGGAACTGCGCAGTGAGTTATCTGCCGATTCCAACCTAAACAAGCAGAATCATGAGTTCCCTTTAGAATTACTTTCATCATGTTCTGTCCCAATATTGTACCAGTCAAAATATTGTGTACTGTAGCAAATACGAGGGCCATCCACATATTAAATTTCCATATTAAAAGAAAAGAGCATACTTATATGAAAAAGTTTATTGACACTCCATAAAGCAATGTTCGAAATATTTTTCGATATAATCACCCCCCAGAATTGAGACACTTGTCTTACCGAGGGATCAACTTTTGTATGACGGTGTCGTAGTAGTCTGCCGCCTGGGAGTGGAACTAGCGTGTAACATTCGTATTCAGCTCTTCACCCGTGTGGAAATGCTGACAGGAGGACAAGAATTTCTCGAGGTGCAAGAAAGGACGAAAAGTACTGTACGGATTGTACGGTGGATGATCAAACACTTCCCAGCCGAACTTCTCCAGAACAGGTGCTGAGCGCCGAGCCTTACGTGGGCGAGCATTGTCATGGATCAGCACAACACCTGCACTGAGCATTCTATGTCTGTTTTTTTGAATGGCCCATCGCAATTTCCATTGAAATTTCATCACAAACCGAACCTCGCAGGCAGCACGTGAAAGAATACAAGCCGCCATTTCGAGCCACTGCTGCTGTGCTACTGACACCAGCCGGGACTTTTCAGGCTGGTGTATGATTGCTGCGTCATAGATCTGTCGCGAATGCTCATGTTTCTCGGCTGAATACGTTTACAAGAAATAAAAAATACCGGTAGGGAAAATCAATTTCTGGATGGCCTACGTATTTTTTCCAGTAGACCTATGTAGCAAGTCGGTTAGTCATTGGCTATTTCATTACCCTAATACTGGATCGAACAGTCTGATTCTTAGGCTTGATGGTCAGCGTCACAACCTATGGAAGGTCACGGGTTCGATTCCGACCGAATCGAGGATTTTACCCGCGACTGTTTAATACGACGGCCTCGGGGATCCCGTGTTTGTATTTGTCTCAATTCACATCTCTTCACTAAACACATAACACATCACACCACCAGCTACCACAGAAATACGCAATAGTAGAAAAACATCACTCAACATAAGAGTCAACATCAGGAAGGGCTTGAGACCGTAAAGAAGAGCCAAGTCAACATTTGTGACACAGGTGACGCCAGCGACCCCAACACGGTATGGGGAAAAGAGGAATAATAATAATATTAATATTAATAATAATATTGATCCTCTACTTAACGTGCTTGCCTGCGATGACGTATCTGGGAACCAGTAGACTGTAATAAATAACATCACACGATACGTATGAACATTGCATTGGCTTATTACAAAACCGCGGACGGTAGATAAAAAAAATCATGCCATGGAAATTACTAATTACACATGACGCTAATTTAAAAATAACGAACATAATCCTGATCAGATTAAAACATGTTCAGTATGAATTAGTTGTGTGAGGTACGCATGTCATCCTTCCCATATTTTATACCTCTTCGATGCATTTTGTGTTATGTGGGATTGTCGCCGGCACTAGAGCAGTAACTGTACTGTACAACAACTGTTATCATGTAGATAAGTAGACCTACTTAATTTTTATTCATATCATGCGGTTCCGTAGACCTCACCCACAATGGAGTACGGCACCTTGCACCAACCCTACCATCGATCCATCATCCTGGTCCTTCATATCAATCAATTATTATTATGCAATTAACTTTTTTAGATTAGTATTGTATTTACGAGGGCATTCATTTTTCGAAGTGAATTTTTGATACTCTGGTTACGAAAGGGCCAATTTCGAATATCGGCTATACTCGACAGGGTAAAATTTGGTTGAAGTATCAATTCTTGGCCATCTTTGAAGTAGTTTTCCATTCTTTCTCACTTCAATTCCGGGTAAAACCCTATTCTCCTAACTAAAAATATGTTCAATCTCACAGGTGGGCGAAAAGTCAATCTCCTCTTCCTCCATCTGTAGGCCACACTGAGTTTGTCCAGCACTAGGATACAGCTTGACTCCATGTATAGGCCACACTGAGTTTGTCCAGCACTAGGATACAGCTTGACTCCATGTATAGGCCACACTGAGTTTGTCCAGCACTAGGATACAGCTTGACTCCATGTGTAGGCCACACTGAGTTTGTCCAACACTAGGATACAGCTTGACTCCATCTGTAGGCCACACTGAGTTTGTCCAGCACTAGGATACAGCTTGACTCCATCTGTAGGCCACACTGAGTTTGTCCAGCACTAGGATACAGCTTGACTCCATCTGTAGGCCACACCGAGTTTGTCCAGCACTAGGACACAGCTTGACAACGGTACTAGGATTCAATGCCATACTAAGTCCGAGGGCATCGGCCGAAACTTTAGGATAAGTGAATATTTTTAAACGTGTGCCTGATGTTCTGGAGAGGTATTTGAAGATTGTCAGCCTGCGTCTTCTTTTTTTTTTTTTTGTAGACAGTACCTGCCATTGCTGGCAATACCTAGTATTTACAGTTCAGTACGTCATAGGCTAAGGCCAAACTTGCGTGTTTGCACGGCGATATTTTGTTAGTGTGTTGTATATTGTGAAGTAGCAAGGCATCTCCATTTTTCTGCATACAGAAGGAATTCCATTAAATAATAACTGTTGTCTGTTGATCATCGTCGTCATCGTCAAAGAAGATATTGGATCTATCCTGTAATAAGTGACATGTCATCAAATGGACAATTCGTACTCCTACATACTAAACTAAATGACAACCAAGAGAAATGCTTTTCAGTATTACAGAATGTCCATGACGTCATTTTTGTGTTTGCTGAAAAATACTATCAGGAAAAAAAAAAAAACACGTCGCCTTCCCTAACAAAACAAAGCGGCCGTTACTGATAATCACACATCTCTCTTCGTGTCTCAGTTCATAAACTCTTGGTCCTTTGTATCGTAAAGGCAAGGGTACTTTTGTACCTTCAAAATTATAAACTGACTGTCTAATTCTATTTTGCAAAGTGAAAATACAAAACGAACGCTGTGTGTGGCTGGTCCCGTCCAAATTAGTGTTGTGCATTTTTGACGCGAGATTTCACGCGGTAACACGGCGTGAAATCACTCAAGTGTGACCCTAGCCTTATGGTATGGGCAAAACCTCTCAGTGACCTGCCTCATTCTCAACCTTGGCTTTGTGATGGTAGGAAACTAACCGAGGTATGAGCGATACCGGTAATTCAATTTCTTATGCAGCGAGTCCTTGTTGTGAATGATGTGAAAATGTTGGTCATAGGATCGGTTATTGCATGTAATCCAATGGGCTTGGCAGACTGATGTGTAATCTGAACTTAGTTCAGTTAGGAAAGTACGACATTTCTCATTCCTCTAGTATGCATCCTTGGTGACAGCTATGAGAACTGCTGGCACGGTGTTGAAGACCCAACCTGTCTTCGGATTAAATAAATAAATAAATAAATAAATAAATAAATAAATAAATAAATAAATAAATAAATAAATAAATAAATAAATAAATAAATAAATAAATAAATAAATAAATAATATTATGAACTTTGTTATCGACAATTTAATTTGACGCCATCTACGTTATTTGCGTGTCAAATTCGTCATTCCATTGTACACGACCCGGTGGTAGACAAACCTTAACTGTAAAGGAAGGAAGGAAGGAAGGAAGGAAGGAAGGAAGGAAGGAAGGAAGGAAGGAAGGAAGGAAGGAATATTTCAGCTTTAAGTGGCTGTTGTTATAGTGATCACAGCAACCTGACATCGAGTTTTATGTGTAACAGGAATAAAAGGGATGTGAGTGTTCATTTTCAAATCACACATGCGTTGGCCAGAATACACTCTACGGCCACCTGGGGTGAGAAGCCGGTGACAATGTCACTGCGCTATCACGACTCTAATTCTATCTGACGAATTTTTGTTGTGTTAAAATGAATATTGTCAAGTAAACACTGAATGTGTCCACATTTAACATGTAATCTTACAGACATCAATTTTCTCTGGTGAGT
Organism: Anabrus simplex; assembly: GCF_040414725.1. Taxonomy (NCBI): domain Eukaryota; kingdom Metazoa; phylum Arthropoda; class Insecta; order Orthoptera; family Tettigoniidae; genus Anabrus; species Anabrus simplex. Next base: position 148,121,032 of record NC_090268.1, read on the forward strand.
TTAGACCCACTGTCTTGAGGTTAGAGCCTGAAACTACCACTGATTTTCAGAGGGAGCTATCACAGAGACACAGCAAACAAAACTCAATCGTTCAGATCCAAAAACTTCGAATATCTAAGAACGGTATCAGCATTCTCTCAGCGTGAGTTTGAGAAAAGTCACACCCAAATGACTGCCAAAATGTTTATTATCAGTTTACTTCATGGCTTTGATAATGTGTACAAGAGAATTTCGCTTGATCCAAGTGGTGTACGCTAAGTTTCAGTTTCAATTTCAGCCAGAAATTTATAGAAGGCATATTTTTTGACATGTCTTTCTTACTGGTACTCCTATGTCAATATACAATATTCGCAACATACAATGGAGTATATATATATATTTTTAAATCATACTCATGACGTCCCACTGACAACGTGAGCTGTGGACTAATGAATAATGAGGAAACACCACCCTAGCTCATTATCATACTCACGGGAGCCGGGATAATTGTCAACATAAAACATTAAATTTTTTACACTCTGGTTGATAAATGGGAATTCAAAACAAAAATGACTACACTAATTATATCGTTATGATAGCTACACTTCCGGTCTGGATGGTATTATTATTCAGCAATGACTTCAGTTTTACGTTTCGCTGCTTCTCTTCCAATGTTTCCTTTTCAGTCCCAGGATGTAATTCTATCGTTATATCAAAACATAGTAAGCAATGGTCACATTATAACGTGAACTTAAAATTTTGCATCCTTAAGGTCCAACGGAGCCTGTAAGCTCATGCCAGGTTCATGACCCTAACCGCACGGCTAACTCGACTTTTAATTAGGAGGCATGATTCAATATCCCTTTAACTTTCCATTCCTTGAATGTCCCCATGCCATTCGTCTTTGTTTAAGAGTTTTATATTTTCTGAGAATGCTCATATAAGTTCGGAGAGCTCTTCTTCATATTTTCTTAAGAACAGAAAATCCAATAAACAAGTCTAATACTGAGGGAAGATCCCTCTTTGTTATGACGTTGTACAGGACTGCAAGGGAAATACCACGATCCATTATACACTGACTGACAGAGCAAATGCAACACCAAGAAGGAGTGGTTCGAAAGGGATGAAAGTTGGGGAAAAAACAGAGACGGCACGGACGAATAATTGATGTTTATTTCAAACCGATATGCAGGTTACACAATACGCACGGCATCGACTCAGTAGGATGTAGGACCACCGCGAGCGGCGATGCACGCAGAAACACGTCGAGGTACAGAGTCAATAAGAGTGCGGATGGTGTCCTGAGGGATGGTTCTCCATTCTCTGTCAACCATTTGCCACAGTTGGTCGTCCGTACGAGGCTGGGGCAGAGTTTGCAAACGGCGTCCAATGAGATCCCACACGTGTTCGATTGGTGAGAGATCCGGAGAGTACCCTGGCCACGGAAGCATCTGTACACCTCGTAGAGCCTGTTGGGAGATGCGAGCAGTGTGTGGGTGGGCATTATCATGCTGAAACAGAGCATTGGGCAGCCCCTGAAGGTACGGGAGTGCCACCGGCCGCAGCACATGCTGCACGTAGCGGTGGGCATTTAACGTGCCTTGAATACGCACTAGAGGTGACGTGGAATCATACGCAATAGCGCCCCAAACCATGATGCTGCGTTGTCTAGCGGTAGGGCGCTCCACAATTACTGCCGGATTTGACCTTTCTCCATGCCGACGCCACACTCGTCTGCGGTGACTATCACTGACAGAACAGAAGCGTGACTCATCGGAGAACACGACGTTCCGCCATTCCCTCATCCAAGTCGCTCTAGCCCGGCACCATGCCAGGCGTGCACGTCTATGCTGTGGAGTCAATGGTAGTCTTCTGAGCGGACGCCGGGAGTGCAGGCCTCCTTCAACCAATCGACGGGAAATTGTTCTGGTCGATAATGGAACAGCCAGGGTGTCTTGCACATGCTGAAGAATGGCGGTTGACGTGGCGTGCGGGGCTGCCACCGCTTGGCGGCGGATGCGCCGATCCTCGCGTGCTGACGTCACTCGGGCTGCGCCTGGACCCCTCGCACGTGCCACATGTCCCTGCGCCAACCATCTTCGCCACAGGCGCTGCACCGTGGACACATCCCTATGAGTATCGGCTGCGATTTGACGAAGCGACCAACCTGCCCTTCTCAGCCCGATCACCATACCCCTCGTAAAGTCGTCTGTCTGCTGGAAATGCCTCCGTTGACGGCGGCCTGGCATTCTTAGCTATACACGTGTCCTGTGGCACACGACAACACGTTCTACAATGACTGTCGGCTGAGAAATCACGGTACGAAGTGGGCCATTCGCCAACGCCGTGTCCCATTTATCGTTCGCTACGTGCGCAGCACAGCGGCGCATTTCACTTCATGAGCATACCTCAGTGACGTCAGTCTACCCTGCAATTGGCATAAAGTTCTGACCACTCCTTCTTGGTGTTGCATTTGCTCTGTCAGTCAGTGTATAACGATCTGTTTAGAGAAATCATTGCGATGCCCTACTGAGTAAATCCCACCTCAAGCTTAAGTATGCTAATACTTCTTTAGTAATGACAGTTTGATAGGATAAGTCAGCGGAATTATTTCCAGCAAGTAAGTTCTGGGCGTATACTACAACAACAAATATTATTTGTTCGAATATCTTGTCACATTGAAAGCACCACTCCTCCAGTGGCGCCGAGTATAAGCATTGTATGTCGTGCAAGTTCAGGAGCCAGTGATATAGCACTGTACCTCGCCCCTCTCATGTGTGTAGACAAAAGAAGGCGGACAAATTCTACAACCCACTGCAGATTCTCGATTTAAAAATATCACGAGACGGAACTGCTTTGGCGCCAAGTCCATTATAGTCTAATGAAATATAACGCTTTAACCGGGCGAGTTGGCCGTGCGGTTAGGGGCGCGCAGCTGTGAACTTGCACCCGGAAGATAGTGGGTTCGAACCGCACTGACGGCGGTCCTCAAAATGGTTTTCCGTAGTTTCCAATTTTCTCACCTGGCAAATGTCCGCCTCCGTAACGTAACGGTTAGCACTATAAGCTTCCGTTCGGGGCCACTGGTTCTATTCCCGATACTGCCAGAAATTTAAGAATGGTAGGAGGGCTGGTACGTGGTTGAAATCGTGCATGCAGCTCACCTCTATCGGGGGTGTGCCTGCAAAGAGCTGCACCACCTCGGGATGAGGACACGAATTTACTTTTACCAGGTAAATCCTGGGGCTGTAACTTAATTAAGGCCACGGCCGTTTCCTTCCCACTCCTAGGCCTATCCTATCCCATCGTCGCCGTAAGAACTATCTGTGTTGGTGCGACGTAGAATAAATTGTAAAAAAAAAAAGAAGTGCTTTAAGTCCAATTCCAGTGTAAAAATACAAAAATATTTTAAAATTCGAATTACGAAGACAGTATGTGTTCACTCCTTAGTACCGCTTCTTGATATGGGCAGGTGATATAAATTTACATACCTTTTTACGGCCGCATGCCCTTCCTGACGGCAGCCTCTGTTGAGGAGGTAATGAACATGACATGAATGATAATGAATGAAATTGTGTAAGGAGGTGGGAGGAATCGGATGTGGTTTGATGATGATGATGATTGTTTTTTTAAGGGGCCTAACATCTAGGTCATTGGACCCTAATGGTACGAAATGAGACGAAATGAAATGACAAATTAAAAGCCCAAAAACATCCACTGACCACAATTCAAAACGTGAGGTCGAAGAATGAATGGATGGATGCATATGAATTTAAAAACGATCAGTGGAACCGACCCACAGTGCCTCACATGCACAGAAGCTGGCGTAGAACAATAGCATTAATGAGCAAGGGACTGTTTCTTTAGCAAGATACATAATCGATGATACTTGTAGTCGAAAGGAGTCCAAAATCCAAGTCAGCGGCCGCTCACAATGGTACTTATCGCTAGAAATGTAGAGCCATGGTATTTGTTATGTTGCGGTACTAATCAAGAGTAGCGTAGACTCGCGGTATTCCACACAGAATGGTACTACACACAGGTAATAAAATTCGCACATGTATTACAGACCTACGTTGTTTCGCACATTGCGGCGCCATTGACATGCAACGCAAACCTATGGTGTTCATCACATAAGTGTACTAACCACAGGGACTCGTACTATCCCGTGGTGTTTCTCATATAGTGGGTACTAATCATAGGCAAGCTAGAGCCATGGGTTCCGTCATCCCATGGTGTCGCTAATCACAGGTACTGTAAAAGCCTTCGCGCTCTCGGTTGTTACTAATCACAAACCTATTTGTTACGCAACATAGTGGTACTACACGCAAGTAAAAGCGACCCATGGTGTTCCCTGCGTGGTGGTACTAATCACAAGTAGTTTCATGGTTCTAATTTGGTCATCCCTCTGCCACACCTTTTAGTCGCCTCTTACGACAGGCAGAGAATACCGTGGGTGAATTCTTCGTCTGCGTCCCCCACCCATAGGGGGTTGTGTTTTTGGTCCGCGGGGGGTATTTTATTTCCCTCAAGTCCGCCGGCAAGCCGGTTAGGACCCCCTATCTACCACCTGGGACGCCCCGCGTGGGAGTATCACCTCTCTCCTTGCTACGCCAGCGTAGTAGGTTCGTGTCGGGTGTGCTTTATGGAGAGAAACTGTCCCGGCATTATGATTAGAAGTGAAAATGGAAAACCAAATAAAACCATTTTCAGGGCAACCGACGGTGGGGTTCGAATGCAGAGCTTGGTTCCATAGCCGGAGCGAATTATTTAGACAGTATGTTGTGTCTTAGAAATATTATTGTTAACTTTTTAACATGGTTACGTTTTGGGGCTGGAGATCTATTCGGAATTACCGTCATCAGTTTCACGACACCACTGTAACCATGGCAAGCAGTGTAGGTCTGTATATAGTATGTCAAAAGCGTCCTCTTCTCAATGTGCGCTTCTTTCCTGTAATTAAGAACCTGTGAAAATATATTGTCAGGTGAACCACGTTCTATTCCTCAGTCCAGAATTCAAATCCTTGAACTGGCCGGAAAACGAACCCAGGGCCTTGGAATAAGAGACAGGCACGCTACCTCTACACCATAGGACTGGCTGATAATAACAATAACAATTAGAGATGGAAAATTCACTTACGATAGCTGCCCTAATTTGAGCGAAACCACAAAGGTTCACAGCCTATAGATTAATCCATAAGGACAATTAGAAAATATATTTAATTAATTTTTATTGGATTTTTTAAATGTTGCAATATTTGTTGATGTTTTAATGTTTTTAATTTTTTAACAATTCATGTATGCCTTTGCTGGCAGGACCTAGTGTTTACAGTGCACTATGTCTTCTGGTATAAGCTGGAGCAATTTTGTTACTTTCATAGATCTGTCTCTGTCTTATCCTTGGCTTTGACAATATGAAAGTGACTGAGGTATGAGCGATGCTAGTAATGCCAATCCTTATGCAGCCAGTCTCTGCTATGAATGGTGTGAAAATGTTGCTCATAGGGTCAGTTGGTGCATGCATTTCAGTGGGCTCGGCAGACTGATATGTAATAGCAACTCTGGCTCGGTGAGGAAAGCAGCGGGGAACTACCTCACTCCTCATTTCCCTAGTACGCCTCTTCAGTGATGCCCAGGCCATCTATGACAGCTGATGGCAGAGCTGTTGAGGATCCCATCAGCGGAATCGCTGACGGACTGAACATACATACAACAATTCATGATCCTAACCATTCTTTTGTGTATATTCATTTTTCACTCGATTTATAGGAAGACTTAATCTCCCCTGTGGGTGGAGTCAAAGGATGCATTATCTGTACTCCCTGCTTGTCGTAAGGGGCTACTAAGAGAGAAACAACTAAAGAATCTGTACTCACTCACACCTCTTCTAAGCCCAAAAATATATCCATGATTCCAGGCTTTTTTCGTGTAGCGGTGAAAATGTACGACTGCGAATTTATTTCTTAATTATAAACAATGGCCATGAATTCCTAATCATTTTCCACCGCTGGGGCACTGGATGTGCTCGGCTGGGGCTACTTGAATTTGAAACTCTCCCGATAACCTTTTCGACGCTCGACAATGGCGAATTTAGATTTCTTTAATTTTAAGAATCCGCTATATTCTCTTGAATGCATTTTCTGTCATTTTGAATGAATTCCTTGTCCATATACTGTGACATTTTATGAAAGAGAGGATCTCATTTTCTCACTATTTGAATTGTTTTGCTGTATAAGTATACAACCCATCAACGAATCAAACTAATCTCACACGAATTGCTACCATGCTGGAGTCCGGAGTTACACTAACTGTAGCCACACAGCCCGCTCCTCCATAATGTAGCGAGGGTAACATGAAATCTAGGGGTTCTAACGGGGCCTTACCCCGAATGTTTATGCAAACCTCATAGCACGACTGTTATGCTCGGTAGACTATACTTGTTACTCGCTTCAGCAAGTTTGCATTCTAACCTATTACTGCTTAAATGTCCGACTCGTTGGCTGAACGGTCAGCGTACTGGCCTTCGGTTCAGAGGGTCCCAGGTTCGATTCTCGGCCGGGTCGGGGATTTTAACTTTAATTGGTTAATTCCAACGGCACGGGGGCTGGGTGTGTGTGTTGTCTTCATAGTCATCATGACCCGCAGGTCCCCTACGGGAGTCAAATAGAAAGACCTGCACCTGGCGAGCCGAACCCGTTCTGGGATATCCCGGCACTAAAAGCCATACGACATTTCATTTTTTTCACTGCTTAAACATACGGACTCCAATGATTTATATTTGACACTACTGCGTAACCAGGTGACGGTTTTCCTAAGGTGAGATTCTTGTTACTAAATACATTTATCCCCCCTCATCACTGTTGTTCATGTTTTTGAAACTTGAAATCAAGTATGGTTGCATAACTATCATCGATGGGTTGTGGTATAATTTAAGGGTGGTTGCAGTTTATTTAAAATGTATAAGTGTACATTTTAAAAAATTAACACAAAATAAAGGATTCGTCGCCATGAGACTTACCTGTGTCGGTGAGACGTAAAGCCGATTGTAAAAAGAAAAAAAATCGCGAATAAAATATCCTTCTTTTTTTTTTTTTGCTATATGCTTTATATCGCACAGACACAGGTAGGTGCTATGGAGACGATGGGACAGGGAAGGCCTAGACGTGGGAAGGAAGCGGCCGTGGCCTTAATTAAGGTACAGCCCTAGCATTTGCCTAGCGTGAAAATGGGAAACCACGGAAAACCATCTTCAGGGCTGCCGACAGTGGGATACGAACTAATAAAATATCTGCTACAGCATTTTCCAATTTTGCATACAATGATAGGCTTACAGCATTTTTAATGTGTACCTTCAAGGTTTCGTGTGTTATATTATCTCGGTTAGATGACTAACGGACACCGGATATTTAGGCAGTAGAAGGTTAAGATGCAAACTACAGTAATACAGGACGAGTAACATACATTCTAGGCCAGGGCTAGCAAACCTTTCCCAACTAGCGTGTCAGTTAAGGTCTTGTTTATTACTTTTTACTGTTTACTTTATGAGCCATCGGTTATCAAACTATCAAACCCCTTCATTTGACTTCGTTTAGGTATTCGATTGCTTTACATGCGACTGAATATTTGATGGTGTTATTTTGCAAACATCACGTAAAATTAGATTTATAAAAACATGTATATTTTAGGGATAATATATGTTTGTGCTTTGACTTAATTACAGTTGAAAATAATATGTACAAAGCAATAATTGTGGCATACTTCTTTATTTAGCGTAATGTTGAAATATGCTATGTTGGAAGATTTTCGATATATTTATTCATTACTTATTAAAACATTAAAATATGTTAATATGTTGGATTACGTGCCACAGAAGTCGTGTTCGTGCGCCGCCTAGTGGCACGCGAGTCTTAGGTTCACCATCCCTGTTCTAGGGGTTCTGATGGACCGTACCCCTAACATGTAATCTGGCCACAAACCGCGATTTTCTTCAAACTATAGAGCTATTTTACATCAGTACACATTGGACGCCAGACGGAGAGACTTGAAATTGAATATAAATCCACAAATAAAACAGCATACTTCGCAGGTTACGTGCCAGATGCGACCGTGCCGGATGCGACCCGGCCATTATCGTGCCAATAGCGACCGAGCGGATATGCACCGTGCCGCATGCAACCCAACAATCACTTACAACTGATCTGCATTAAGGGCTGTCACCAAGTGGCAGATTGCTTCTCAGTAACTAACTTGGTCTTTTCTAAAATAAAGGTCTGACACCGTTGTTAGCAGGTTCGAGTGCCGTTGGTCGAAAGAAAAATATGATAATGTTGCTGGCTTTACGTCCCAGTAATTACTTTTATGGTTTAAGGAGACGCCGAGGTGCCACCGACACAAAGCTGACGTATTTGAGCGCCTTCAAATACCACCAGACTGAGCCAGGATGGAACCTGCCAAGTTGGAGTCGGAAGACCAGCATCTCAACCGTCTGAGCCGTAGAGCCACTTAGCCCGGATGAAAAAAAATTCCACCATGAGAATGTAGGCCGGCAGGGTAGGAAAGATGGTGTATACAATTTGTAATCACTGGATTGCGTACCAAAAGCCTGGATTCAAATCTAAACTTCTCCGCAGTGTTCAAATGAAGTGAGGCAATATGATGCTGTTGATGGTGATTCAGCCGTCCGATAGGGACGTAAAACATTGAGTAGACCCCTTGGTATTATTCGAGAGGAGTAGGGTACGTGCCGACACCGGGTTTCATCTTTCCCTACCTCATTACCATAATCTCACATCCAGACGCGCAGGCCTCCCATGTGCGTCAGGTAGAAAGACCTGCACCAGGCAAGCCGAACACGTCCTCGGACACTCCCGGCACTAATAGGACACGATAAGTAAGTAGGTCTAAGTCGTAAATAATTTCAGAGAATTAGGATCTTCTTTTTTTGCTAGTGGTATAACGTCGCACCGACACAGACAGGTTTTAAGGCGACGATGTCCGACTCGTTGGCTGAATGGTCAGCGTACTGGCCTTCGGTTCAGAGGGTCCCAGGTTCGATTCCCGGCCGGTTCGGGGATTTTAACCTTCATTGGTTAATTCCAATGGCCCGGGGGCTGGGTGTTTGTGCAGTCCCCAACATCCTTGCAACTCACACACCACACATTACACTATCCTCCACCACAATAACACGCAGTTCCCTACATATGGCAGATGCCGCCCACCCTCATCGGAGGGTCTGCCTTACAAGGGCTGCACTGGGCTAGAAATAGCCACACGAAATTATATATATTATAGGTGACGATGGGATAGGAAAGGGCTAAGAGTGGGAAGGAAGCGGCCTTGTCCTTGATTAAAGTACACATCGACTTTCACATTTGCCTGATGTGAAAGTGGGAAACCACGGAAAACCATCTTCAGGGCTGCCGACAGTGGGATTCGAACCCACTTTCTCCCGGATGCCAGCTCACAGCCGCGCGCTCCTAACCGCACGGCCAACTCGCCCAGTAGGAAATTTATTGAACATCTCCCTTGGTAAATTATTCCAATCCCTAACTCCTCGTCCTATAAACGAATATTTGCCGCATTATGCCGTCTTGAGTTCTAATTTTATCTTTATATTGTGATCTCTCCTACTTTTAAAAACACCACTCAAACTTATTCGTCTACTAATGTCATTCTACGCCATCTCACCACTGACAGCTCGGAACATCCCGCTTAGTCGAGCAGCTCGTCTCCTTACTTCTAAGTCTTCCTAGCCCAAGATTTGCAATCTTTTCGCAACGCTACTCGTGTGTTTTGTTACCAAACATTATCAATTGTTTTCTGAAAGGGATTCAAACTTAATTTCGGAGTCCCCTATACAGCGTAATTAGATTCTGATACAAATTTAGATATGACTAGCTAATGTACCCGTGCTTCGCTACGGAATTCTACATTGTATTCAGAATTCTAGGTTAAATACTCTACACGTTGTGAATAAGATTATATTAAACTACATAGCTCTTAAAGTTACTCAGAAAAGCGATGGGCAAGTCACCATACGTATTTTCGCATGTGAAGACTTGGTTAGGAAATTATAATGGCAGGTCCTCTTGCCTACTGTCAGTCACAATCAACTTGGTAAGTTTTCATTATGATGGTAGGCCCACTTGCCTACTGCCAGTCAGTGGAGTTGGGCAGTTTGATGATAATGGCAGGCACTCACTCTCTACCTATCTTTCTACATCATCAGAAAGACTGTCTTCGTGGTTTTGCCAACTGAAATCATCATAGGTCATTACAATGAAGTCAACAGAAATGTCACAGTTACAAGCAATGCTATCATAATTATGAAATACTCGATAAAATAGAAAACCGCACATTTTCTCATTTTTAACAGTACTATGCTGCCGATCTAACAGTCCAAAGTTCCCGACCTGGAATGACCAGGCCGCAGACAGCCGTGAACAATCCTCTGCCATTATTCCTTTAAGTGTGCACACTGCTCATTCCAATCAGTGCCACAGAGAAGGAATCAAATGCGTGGAGTACTATGATAAACCTGTATGTTACGTACCGGTAGTACCAGAAAATCGATGAACCAGAGGAAAGTCATGCTAAAGAAGAAGTTATCTAACTCCACACTCCCCTGTGGAGGGGGGCGGTAGAATTACATCCACGGTATTCCCTGCGTGTCGTAAGGGATTCTCAACTTGGGAGCGTGGGTTAGTGACCACGGGGTACTGAGTTGAGTCCTAGCACTGCTTCCACTTACTTGTGCCAGGCTCCTCATTTTCATCTATCCTATCCGACTTTCCTTGGTCAAATCTTGTTCTATTCCAACCCCGACGGGATTAGAACTTTCTAGGCCTAGAGAGTCGTTCGTTTTCACGCCTTTCGTGGCTCTTGTCTTTTTTCGCTGATATCTTCCTTTTTCGCAGTGTCGGATTCCTTCCATTTTTCTCCCTGATTAGTGTTAAATAAAGCATGGTCACCTAGTTGCACTTCCTCTTAAAACAATAATCACCACCACCACCACATTAACACGTAGCATTTCTCCTCTAATGGTTGGCATCAAGAAAAGCATCCAGCCGTAAAAGAATGCCAAATCTGCTACACACCCTGACCCGCAGTAAGAACCGGATAGAGTGGGGAGTAATAGAAACGAGCCCAGTGGCATCACTGCTCGCTTCTCACCAAGGCAGTCCGGGTTTGATTCCCGGCCAATATTTGTGGGATTTACGAAATGAAATACCACGCCCATTTTCCTGGAGATGAAAAATGGGAAACCACGAGAAATAATTTTCGAGGATGGCCGACGGGGTATTCGAACCCAGCAGCCTACCGAAGTAGCTGTAACTAGTCGTCCGGCAACGCACTGACCTAACCTGCTTGGTACCTTCTCCCAGACATGGAGGCGCAGCTCCATATATGGAGATATTTTAGGAAAATACTATTGATTTGCTAATGGCTTTACGTCTCACCGACACAGATAGGTCTCATGGCGACGATGGGATAGGAAAGGCCTAGGAGTTGGAGGGAAGCGGCCGTGGCCTTAATTAAGGTACGGCCCCAGCATTTGCCTGGTGTGAAAATGGGAAACCACGGAAAACCATCTTCAGGGCTGCTGACAGTGGGATTCGAACCCACTATCTCCCGGATGCAAGCTCACAGCCGCGCGCCTCTAACCGCATGGTCAACTCGCCCGGTGGGAAAAGACGTAAACGCATCTCCATATTTCGTGTTGCAAAACGAGTTTCCCCCAGAAGTGTTATGTAAAGTAGGGGCAGTAGCTGCTTATAAGACTTTTAGAAATTACATTGCACTTCGTTTAGCTTACCTTATCTTGGGTGATGACACAACTTATCAAATGACAATTTGCTTGTCAACGCCGGTCGCATCCTGTCAACGCCGGTCACATCCTGTCAACGCCGGTCGCATCCGGCACGGTTACAGATTATGCGGTCGCTAGTGGCACGGGTCGCATGCGGCACGGTCGCATCTGGCACGCCACCACTTCGCAATTGAAGTTAACAGAACTCAGGTCGTGTCTGATGATCGCGAAACAATTTTCGATGGTAGACATTGCCTTACCCACACATGAAAACGTGGATAATATTGACAGGGCGTTGTCCTCCTTCACATACGTTGCTGATGGGGAAACGGAGATTGTCACTTAGTGGAATCTTGGACATTTGGAATCTGTAAATGGCACTCTTAGGGATATTCCGAACAGAACCTCCAAGTATAGGGAAGGTAGCGGCCGTGGTGTGAAAATAAGAAGCCATCGAAAACCATCTTAAGGGCTGCCGATGGTTGGATTCAAACCCACCATTTCCCGAATACAAGCTCACAGCTACGAGACTATAATCCCGCGGCCAACTCGAGTTTTAAAACTCATCGTGATTTGTTGTTGTAGGAATACCACTAGTTTTAATATAAATGAAATAAAATGTAACACATTCCAAGGTAGACACTGGTGTTCCCCATCCTGACGCCGACAACATGGCGATGGTGTTTAATTTTAAATATGAAGTCAGGCTCTGTGTTAGCCTCAAGGAGTAGTAGTATTATTATAGGCTCTTTCGTCACTACCTATAAAGTGATAGTTTGTCCTTGGTGCTTGGTGTAATGGAAACAAAAAGTACATCATCTCAATACTCGTAGATCATAGGAGTTGTCTTTAGCGTCTAGTGACACCGCCTATTTCAGTCCCTCCTACTCGTCAGGGACTTCTACAGAAACTGCGCACTTAGTTTCTGCTATCTCAGACATAATCCTTTTCTGAAAGTGAAAAGGAGAAGAACTTTTGCTGAATCTGTGAGTGTGTAAGTTGTTTTAAGAGGACAAACGTAGAATCTATTAACCCATACGGGGAAAAAGAGTAAATTAAAAAGGGGTGTCATACTTGGAAAATACGTCTCAAAACCCATTATTAAGACATGAAAGTGAATTTAGCTAAATAATTATGTTACTTTTATTCGGAACATTAGATGAGTGATAACCGTCTTGGCTTTCGGTCCCTCAGGGTTCCAAGTTCAATTGCCGGCCGGATCTAAGTAGTACAATCTTAAATGGTTAACTCCCTTGACTTGGGGATTGGGTATCTGTGCTTCCGACGCCATCCAATGACTGATACACCATACATAACATTACCCTGCAACCCATTAACACGCAGTTTTTCAAGCATAGCTGTCCAACTCCAACACCCCCCTCGTGTAGGAAATTTTGCCAAGTATTAGTCCCAACCGCAATCTGGACTCATTCCGCTTTTCAGGGACAATGTGGTGGGAAAAGGTAGCAGAAAGTATCGATCATACCCTAATTCAGGTACGACCCCGAAATTTGTTTGGTGTGATCATGGGGAAACCGCAGAAATATATCTTCAAAACTGCCGACGTTGAGGTATCTCCCGACTGCAAACTTATAGCTACACTATCCGCACGGTGTAGTCAACGCACTGGACCATTGTGGAAATGTATCTTTATATGATAGTGTGTGATAGGCAAATGGCCTACGGTTCGATTTCCGGATAATGCATGAGGGAATTTTGAAAATGTAAAGTCACGCTACTGCGGTTCGGATTTCACGTAAAAATGGGGGTCCCATGGCTATGTAAAATTACATGCGTATTTTAAGCCTTATTTTATTTTAAATGCGTAATTCTTCTAAATTATAATTACGATTTTTTGATACTAAGAGATTTGCTCATACACGTAAGTTTTTACATCCAAAGGGATTACTGGTATTTCTTGAAACAAAAAACAAACAAACAAACAAACAAACAAACAAACAAACAAACAAACAAACAAACAAACAAACAAACAAACAAACACATAAACTATATTCATTTTTCATTTCTATTTTTCCTCATACGAATTGGCCCCACCTTTGAAGAGACATTTAATAACTGCTAGATTCAAGCCCGGATAGTTTATCGTTTTGCGTCTTAAATCAATCAGCAATACCACCATCTACTTTAGCAGATCTGGAAGCTGACAACAACGGCTAAGCAAAGAGATCAATGATTGCCCAGATCCTTCCCACTTCCACTCCAACCAAGAGCACGCGGTCTTCTGATCCAAGTGATGACCAAGCTCAATGTCGCTCGACTTCGGGGATCCCACAATATACGATGATTGCACATAGCTGTGCCACTGACTCCGTATCAATATACGGAATGGATTAATGCATTGATATTATTAAACTATTTACGGTGCCACAATTCCGCTTTTCTTATGCTACTTTTGATAATTTAATACGAACAGAGAAGGCCATTATAAGACGCAGTTCCAATGAAAGTAAAATCTCACACTACTCTAAAATAATTTTTGCTACTATGAAGAAGATTTTATCAACCAATGTTTACACATCCTACAAGATAATAATTGATTTTGACATTCTTGTTTGAGTGGACTGCTCATTAACAGTAGGCAGACATTTGCTGATGAGCGGGAATACGCTACACGATTTTGATCTGCCTTTATGTCCGGAATTTTGTTTGTGTTGTTCAAAGATAATTTATGGAGAAATAAATTATACACAAATACATACGCATTAATTATGTAGTATGTTTGTAGAGCAGGGAAAGTCTGCTTTTAACTATATTACAGTAGTTATATATTTTTATTCTATACAATTTCCAGATTAAAAAGCATGCTCAGAAATTACGAATAGTATAGGCGTACCGTCCTCGTTAACGACCGAGAAGTATTTGGTAACAGCAAGTGACAATTTGAATGAAAATCCTCGGCCTGTTTCCAGTCATTCGACCGGGTCAGGAATGAAATGAATGAAGCCGCTATCTAGCGGCGAGGATAGGAATTGTGCCGCTTGCCGAAGCCTGCCGCACTCCTCTGCGGCAATGATTAATGACTGACAAATTAAACGAAATATTGGAGTGTGTTGCTGGAATGAAAGATTACAGGGAAAACCGGAGTACCCGGAGAAAAACCTGCCCCACCTCTGCTTTGTCCAGCACAAATCTCACATGGAGTGACAGAGATTTGAACCACGGAATCCAGCGGTGAGATGACGTGCATAATTTTAACCAAGTAGTAAAACATGTTTCTCCGATGTGCACCAAAACGTTGCGTTCATTTTTCTCATTCACACAGCGGTGTACTGACATTTCTATGTCTACTCCACGTGGAGTGAGCGTCACAATATTTCAGAATTAATTGGAATTTGGAGCAATGTTTGCAATAACCGCTGCTTTAAGTCCGTCATGTTTCAGTTCCGTATGGTTATGAGGGTAGTTAGGGTTTGTAGTAAACATGTAAATGAGAAGGCGGATAAGTCACTGGTACGACTCCAGTTGGAGTAGCCTATGGTTCTGGTGTATGGGATCCTCACCAGGATTACTTGATTCGAGAACTGAAAAAGGTCTAAAGGAAGGGAGCACGTTTTGTTCTGGGTGATTTCCAAAATAACAACAAAAAATTGCAATCTTTGTGCAGTGAAGTCTTGGGATTAAGGAAACGAACAGTTCGACTCAGTAGAATGTTACCAGCTGTCAGTGGAGAGTTGGCTTGGAATGATATTAGCAGAGTAATAAGCTTGGGCGAAGTTTTTTAAAGTAGGAACGAACAGATATGAAGATAAGATTGGAATTTAATAAGGCGAACTGAGGCAAATACAGGTTTATAGGCAGAAGAAGTAGGGATTGGAATAATTTGCCAAGGAAGATGGTTGATACATTAACACGTTCTTTGAAATCATTTAAGAAAATGTCCGACTCGTTGGCTGAATGGTCAGCGTACTGGCCTTCGGTTCAGAGCGTCCCGGGTTCGATTCCCGGCCGGGTCGGGGATTTTATCCTTAATTGGTTAACTTCTACGGCACGGGGGCTGGGCGTATGTGTTGTCTTCATCATCATTTAATCCTCATCACAACGCGCAGGTCGCCTACGGGAGTCAAATAAAAAGACCTGCACCTGGCGAGTCGAACGCGTCCTGGGATATCCCGGCACTAAAAGCCATACGACATTACATTTCATTTCATTTAAGAAAATGACTAGATTCACGTGGAATCTCCCACCTGGGCGACAACTCTAAATGTAAATCAGTGGTGACTGATTTGGATTCCATTCATATTTATGGTTAACGACTGCATAATCACAAGAACACAAAGGAAAAAGTGACAACAACGCATTCTCTGGAACTCGGTATATGACGTGGGTATGGATCACGGGATGTTATCGAGGATAGTGTGCAAGTATTACATAGTAAGTCTATCTTTTGCTGCTATCAAATCCTCTACCCATTAAGTGTTAATACTTTGTAGAATAATAATCAGGATTTCCAGCGGTACTTTAAAGGCTTAATCCTGTATGTTGTAACTAAACTTCAGGATATACTACTGTAGTTATATTGTTCCTTTATAGCGACCCGAGACAACTTAGGCATTAAACAAAGCGACGAAGTTTGCGTAGTGTAAAAGAGCAATTATTATACCCACTACTTCTTGACAGTATAATCCTAAGAAATTAATACGCAATTCTTAATTTACGATGAGTAAATCCGGATCAAACATTCAGATCATCCAGAACCTATGTTAAATAGTAATGTTATTGGCTTTACGTCTCACTAACTACATTTTCGGTTTCCGGAAACGCCAAGGTGCCGGAATTTAGTCCCGCAGATGTTCTTTTACGTGCAGTATATCTACCGACACGAGGCTAACGTACTGTACATGAGTACTTTCAGATACCACCGGACTGAGCCAGGATCGAACCTGCCAAGTTGGGTTCAGAAGGCCAGCACCTCAAACATCTGAGCCACTCAGCCCGACAATCTACATTAAATTCCGGGGATACGATTCTTCTTCTTTTTCTCATTATTATTATGTTATGATTTGCTTTACGTCACACCGACATAGAAAGGTCTTATGGTGGCTATGGGAAAAGAAAGGGGTAGGAGTGGGAAGGAAACGACCGTGTCCTTCATTAAGCCACAGTCCCAGCTTTGTTATTACCGATAAGTACTAAGACCAAATATCCATTGGTGGTCACTTCAAGACCTTGAACTGGGACCAATTTGATCTGACATGCTCCCCCACACCCCCATAAAGATAGGGTGAAACAGGTTTCGGCACACACCAAAATCCAGTCAAATAACACCAAGGGGTCTGCTCATTGCTTAATATCGCCATCCGACGGACGAATTTACATCAGCAGCATCGTATAACCTCACTCCATATGAGCCCTTCGAAAATGTTTGTAATTGAACCCAGTTTTTTGGCACGAAATCTAGTGATTAGAAATTGTATACCACCACCTCTCCAAACCTGCCGGCCAACATGCCGGAACATCCTTTAGTCTGCTTAATTTTGTAGTTGATGTAGCTTCACATAAATGCTTGAGTTGCTGAGTTCAGCAAATCTGTGTAAATGTTTAGCATCTGTCTGCATTACTTTTGCGCTATCTGTATGCGTATATTTGTGTGCTATAATCCCAGGATTAGCACTGAAACACGATCTTACATGTGCACTATGTTTTCAGGAATTAGAGGCAACATTCACTGAAATCTATGGTAAATTTAAAACTCAACACTCGACCTATTTTATATGCTAGCTGAACATATGTCTGTTCTTTCAACACGACGTCTGCTGCCCATCCATAAGGTATTTAGATATTGAAGTGTTATGTGCTGTGGGTGACGACATCATCAGTTTGTCTTCCGCGAGAGGGTGCATTGCCTTTCGTATCAGAGAGGCCCGTAGTAGACCTCATGAAGCTGAGTGAACGACGTTCCAGCCCTCAGTCCAGAATCCTTGGAGGAGCCGGGAACTGAACCCGTGGACTACCGGTAAGAAGAACTATCCGTATACCATGAGACTGGCCAGACAGATCTAAGTAGCTAACATAAAGGAATAATAGTCTAAATGAAGTAGTTTGTATATAAAATGTGCTTGATCCAATGGTCGAACGCCGCAACGACTTTCGTGGGCGGTATATAATAGATCCAAACCATCCGTCTTATAGAGTAAATATTTAAAATTGAGAGTGTATTCAGTGGACGATCTCTTCTGATTTAATAATACAGTCACAACATCCTCATATCGACAAGATTACTGGCCTTTTAATAGGAGACCTACGCTTTCCTGTTCTAGTTAAATGGCTCGCCCACGAGATAGCAGGAAGCTCTACATTGCGGTAAAACTTCAAATATCTCAAATGGCATTGAAGCCTACGTTCTATTACATGGCTCAGCAACTTGTGGTGGTAGCAAACAACGCAGTGGCGGATCTCGATTAAAAATGTCCAGGCAAGAAACATAGGAAGAATACAATCTATACATAGGCTATGCTGCAATCAATATCTTCAGAAGGGAAGTCTACCTCATTGTAATCATTACTAAAATTTATTCAGATGTAGATCCACTGATTTGGGACAAACTTGTTCCTTATTTTTATCTTTCCACTCTAATAAGGGGTTATCTAGTTTGTAAAGTAAAGACACATTCCGTTCACCCAGAATAACTGGTTTCGATCCCCGCCAGGAATATGGAAAATTCAGAAACGAAGTTTCCACATTAGAAGGGGGTATCCCTATGGCTCCTGCCAAAAGTGAGTACCGGATTAATTCCTGGGGGTGAAGGCAGCCGTGCATGGCACTTAATGCCGGGGTTAGGAGTTGTGGAAGCGTTTGCCTTCCCCTCCTCCAAGGCCTACATTTAATGCATTGCTTTCGCTTACATTGTACCGAAACTTTACTTGAAATCTGTCATTGGCATGCATATACATTAAGCTTGTTTAACTAAGCTAGTGATGTTCAGTATCCTGGTGTGATGCAAAGAATAACAATATGAAGTGCCTCTTGTTAATTTATAACTGTTTAGGATCCTCAGGCTCCAGAAACTAATTTCGAATAAATAAATTTAATTTGTGTTTATTTATGTTTATATCCTTAAAAACCTGAAATTTGGAATTTATCTTAACGAAGTTCACACTTCTCTCCACTGTAGCATAGACAGGATTTATACAGAAATAAACATAGATTTCTAAATATTTTGGAGTGCGATTTGATAGAATCTGATGATGTTCTTTCAATAACTAAACATGCCATTCTAAATTAAGTTGTTTCTTTTCAGGTATAATTCTGTTACCATATGTTTGATCTTTCAGGCAATGTACAAATTTATTTATTGAAAATTAGTTTTGGAAGACTGTAGAACCTAACAGAAATTAACTGAGTTGAAACTGAAAAGAGATGGCTTCAGATATCACCAAAAAATCTTATTAAAAATATCCTAGCGGTATAAATAACAAGTGAAAGGTAGTCTAAATGTAGATATATCCTGACTTTAGAGAAATGGATTATATACAGTGCGAGCCTGCGTCGAGTTTCCGAATATTCCCTATGCTGTGTCTGGGCGAGTGGATGATTCAATATCCGCTTGACGCATACAGCTCGCCCAGTGATGTAATGGTCTCAGCTAGTCTGCGATAAGCTTCCGTAGAGCGTAAAACGTAATAGCTTCTTATACAACAGTAACTGATTGGTTTAGTGGGTTTCATGGCTTCTGAATTAAGTGCCAAAGACATTTTAAAATGAAATCCGCTAAACTGCAGAGAGTGAACTAGAATCACATCAAACGCTACAACGCTTGTCTGCAGGCTAAGGGAGAGAATTTTCAGCACTTACTGCAATGGGGTACGTTTTAATGTTTTTTTAACTGTTTATCAATAACATACGCATGTTACGGCGCTGCAGGACACCTGGTAGACAGTCTTCTCCAACAGATTTCGAGCTAGAGTTAAAGCAGCTGTAATAACGTCCAGTATATCAGAGGAACACTTAAAGAATTGTTCGAATAGGTGTTCGGATACTTTAGATCAGATAGTGTACCTGGGGATTTACCAGATAAACTTTCTATTTAGGGATGGTGTGTTCATTGCTCTAACAAGTGGACATTCTTTTCGGAATTAATTTGAATTTCGTGCCGTTTTGGTAGTGTTGATGTGTATTTGCTCTTGACCTAATTGACCTACACCATTCATGCATTCTAAGCGCATGCAGAAAGCGAACTGGTAAGTGATTTTGGTTGGCCATTTTTGTTCTGTACTTAACATCTCTTCAATAGATACTAAATGTACGTAACGCGACCTAATAGGTTGAAAGTCTGTTTCGACAACAAGCTAGATTATTTGCCATTTCAATTAACTTCATTCGTTAATTAAATTGCAGACCACAAAAAGCATGGCAGACCAATGTGTTAAGAGCCTAGAGTAGATTGTATATAAAACATTTCTGTATCAAGTAATGATTTGAAGGATGTTATTAGCATATGAGTTGAAAGTGTGTGTGACACAATCAACTCATTCAAAAACTAATGATTCCTAATTGGACGAGTAGCTTCCACGGAACGAGCTCGTAGTTAACACATCTGAATGAGTAATTGAAATAAGGCAGGTCTTTTGGGAACGAGCAAAATAACGCTTGCGCCGAAAGGCCTTTTTAAGGAGAAATTACAGTGCTGCCCACGAAGAAACTCTTGAGAAAAATTGACATAGTGCTGATACACGAGACTGAAGAAGAGTAAATCCTAAGAATGAAATGTGGTTTGGTGTAGAATGGAGATCACCGGTTGAATGAAGAAGGTAAGGGATGAAGAGAACTGATAAAGACCGAAGTAACAAAATAACTATTGAGAGGAGAAAAACATATTATCCGGGACACTGTATTCGTCAGAAGTGTCTACCATGCCATGTACGGTGAAAGTGGCAAAGAGGTCGCAATGGGGAAACAGGAGGTGAATGACACTGAATAGGAGGTCCTGGACAACTAAAATGTTTACCGAGCACTGGACAACGCGGAGACAATTTGTGAGAGAACCTACAATAAGACAGAACGCCACGATTGATACCACTCATCTTTTTTTTGTATACTTACTATCTCTGCGTATGCTCCGAATAATTTTCCCACACAATTTAATGAAACTGTGTTACAAAGTAAAACTAAGGAGAAAAATAAAATTTAAAATCTGTATAGGAAAGAATATACTTCACCATGCCATTTGAAATATGTAATAATTTTGTGTAACAGTTGTTGCCCGAATGCATCCCGTTTTTGGGAAAATCCTGTCTGGAGGAGAATGAAATCTGTCGTATGAGAAGGTTGAAGTAGAGAACCAAATTGTAAAGAAATATAGGGAATGTGCAAACACCCAATCTCCCAATCATTTCAATGAAATATTCGCGGTTAAAATCCCGCAACCTGGCCGGGAATCGCCCCAGGCCCCATCGGATTGAAGGCTATCCATTACGACTCAGTCTAGGAAGTGGACGTCAATCGCAATGAGACATACCGATTCCTCATACTCATTCGTTCAGGCCGGGTAGTGGTGGTGGTGGTGGTGGTGGTGGTGGTACAGAGCGAGTCTCAGTTGAGTTGCCGATTATTCCCTGTTTCCTGTTTGGGTGAGTGGTTGATCTAATAGCTGCCTGACCCATATAGCTCGCCCAGGAAAGTCATGTCTCATTAAGTCAGGGATACGCTTCCGTACAGCCTAATTGCTTTTTATATGGCAGAAATTGATCGGTTTAATGCATTTCACGGCATCTGAATTAAGTGCTGAACAGCGTTATTTTCGTATGCTGTAGAGTTTTAAAAATGCAATTCGCACCGAAAATTTGAAGATTCATGAGGCTGAATTGTGGAGAGTGAACAGGAATAATATCACACGCTACAACGCTTGTCTCCAGGCTTAGGGAGAAAATTTTCAACATTTGCTGCAAATGTATAAGTTTTATTTATTTCTATCTGTTTCTGTCTAATTATCCATTCATCGAAGTTGATGGGCGTACGGGAAAGGTTGTGACGGTGACCGCGCTTCCATTTACCGACATCCGGCGTGCAAGTAAGACGGAAACTCCTGTGAGACTCACCCTAAAATAATAATAATAATAATAATAATAATAATAATAATAATAATAATAATAATAATAATAATAATCGTGTGGCCTCAGCTACCGTGTGCAGACATTTCGATTTGACGCCATCTGGCTCTCTGCTCGTCAATTTCTCCGTTCTGTTTTACTCTAGGCCTACTAGATGGCAGACCGAGTAAACCGAAACTCTCTTGGGCGTCTATGGCTGAGATTTAATGAATTTTGCCAGGTGAACACCAAATGTGTCACCAGAGATCTTTTACTTGCCGACATCGTACGACATGGAGTGTAGAATGGATTCTTTTCCGCCCTTCAAAAATCCGACTACCTCTGCCGGGCTTGAACCCGCTATCTTCGCATCCGGAGACCGACACTCTACCACTGATCCACAGAGGCAACTCACCCTATAGCAGCAGTAGTCTTCATTTCTCTGTCTGTCTTTCCTTGTCTTCCGTGACATCTTACTCAACATTTTCGTTTGAGCTCTTTGTATTCTTCTTTCACGCCTTTTTTTTTTAATCGCTCGCCGGGGCTAGGCTGCATGACTAGGTAATGTGTCTTGTATAAGATTCCTTCAGCCTCCATCAGTGTAACTTTATTCCAAATGTAAACTCTATGAAACAAAACGCTTCCAAGCTATACCACATTATTCCACCCCGTCTCTCAAGACCCCTCTCCCATTCTCTCATTCACTGAAGGGGCAGTCTTTACTGGTTGCACAGAAAAGTTGGTTCAACGCTCGCTTACTACATTCAAACCGACTCCAGTGGCGCAGTAAGTCATTTGTCATTCTGTTCACCAGACAGCGGCATCGACTCCGGCTCAGGTCGGTAGCAATTTTGCAAGTGCTTAATACAGGTTATCTTAATGCTCTTCCAGGAAGATGAGTGACTTTAAAGGGAGATTCGAATAATATCTTACGAAATATTTCCTGATTAAACTTTCTTGGGCTTATCCCAGATATTTATAGGGTCGCTGGTGCGAAGTATTTTCAGGGAATTAACCGGGCGGAAAGTCAGCAGCTAAACCAATGTACTACTCCCCTCCGAAATATTTTCCGATTGTTGGCAATTTTAAATGTTTAAATGTAAAATGTCTGTTGCTTACCAAACCAAACCAAACCAAACCAAACCAAACCAAACCAAACCAAACCAAACCAAACCCCATGGCACAACAGCCCCGAAGGGCCATGGCCTACCAAGCGACCACTGCTCAGCCCAAAGGTCTGTAGATTACGAGGTGTCGTGTCGTCAGCGCGACGGATCCTCTCGGTTGTTATTCTTGCCTTTCTAGCCTGGGGCCGCTATCTCACCGTCAGACAGCTCCTCAATTCTAATCACGTAGGCTGAGTAGACCTCCAACCAGCCTTCAGTTGCAGGTAAAAGTCCACTGACCTAGCCGGGAATCGAACCCGGGGCCTCCGGGTAAGAGGCAGGCACGCTACCCCTACACCGCGGGGCCGGCTCTGTTTCTTAAATGTCTTATTAGCTGCATAAGAAATATAGGATTATTACTAGATTTTTATGTTAGAAAATAAGTCAAGATTATCTGGACTAAAGGCCGCAGCTTGCGGAGAAAAAACCCAGCAAGGAGTAAAAGGACGTTAAGTTTTATTATTATTATTATTATTATTACTATTATTATTATTATTATTATTATTATTATTATTATTATTATTATTATTATTATTGCCAGACTGCCCGCCTCCGTAGCGTAACGGAAGTGCTATTAGCTGCCGTTCTCGGAGGCCCGGGTTCGATTCCCGATACTGTCAGAAATTTAAGAATGGCAGGAGAGCTGATATACGGTTAAAATGCTACATGCAGTTCACCTACACTGGGGGTGTGCTTGAAAAGAGCTGCACCACCTCACGATGAGGACACGAGTTTACTTACTATTATTGCCAGACTGAGTGACACAGGCTTTCTGATCCCAAGTGGCTCAGTGCGACAATCTTATATAACCAAGGACCTAGAAGTTGACAACTTTCTGAAACACCCAGCTACGGCAAGGGCCAATGACCAGGTGTGCTGAGCTGGAATGTGCATGGGGTAGAGTGGCCACTTCATTTCTGCTCTTCCTCCAACCAATAACACGTGGTTACCCATACAAGTGCTGACCACGCCCAGTGTTGCTTAACTTCGGAAGTCTCACGGGATTCGTCGTTGGCCTTGTTGTATTTGAAATTGTTCAAACACTCGAGCTTTGTGTCGGTAGATTTACCATTGCGTAAATGAACTACTCCGGAGCAGAAAAAATCCGGCATCTCGGCGTTTCCAAAGAAATTAAAGTAGTTGACGATCTAAAGCCAATATATTATTATTATTATTATTATTATTATTATTATTATTGAAAAATGAAAACCTACAACCAGTTTTCCAGTCTTTGACCGGGTCAGGGATGTAATGAATGAAACATATATACACTATTATTACAATGGGGTTGCCACTCCCAAGGTGATTAATTAATGACTGATAAATGCTATGAAGTGATAATGGGGAATGTTGCTGGAATGAAAGATGACAGGGAAAACCAGAGTACCCGGAGAAAAACCTGTTCCGCATCCGCTTTGTCCAGCACAAATCTAACATGGAGGGACCGGGATTTGAACCACGGTATCCAGTGGTGAGAGGTCGACGCGCTGCCGTCTGAGCCATGGAGGATTATTATTATTATTATTATTATTCAATGATGGCGGCTGTGTGATAGGACGTATCGTTTGCGAGTGATAGTGAATTGGTACTTATAAGAGCAATATTTCACAATGCAGACTGTATTAGTTGTGAAGAGTGTAAGAAGCAAACGCTGATCAACGGACGTTAAGGTGAGTCTGTGTGAAATGTTTAGTGTCGTTAAGAATCACGAACTACGGTTGCATGAAGGTACTTAACCTAAACGAATAAGAGTTAGGTTCGAAGCTTAGACAACATCGAAACGTAATAAGTAGTTCACAAGATCACCGCTAAAGGCGTATTGGAACAATAATTTTGTGGTACTATCACTTGAGTTGTGAGGAAACAACACTAGAGCGCAGTTATACACCTAGTGCTAATGTGGGTCGTTCGCGTAATGTTCTGGTGATAAATGGAAACATCTACTAACACAATCACGCGTGATCAAAATCAAATGGTTACTCCGAGCATCGAATCATCGAATAAACTGAAAGAATCAAACGATGCCTCGCGAGATACCGACCTAATTATCCTATCTACAGCTGTGGAACAAGGTGAGGGAGAGGGGGAAGATGACCCAAACATGGTCGAGACGGCAGAAGTACAAAACAAAGAGCTTATATTTGTAACATTAGTCAATGAGATTAAAGAATGCGACAAAGTAAAATGGATCGAAAGATTGCAGCAGATGATTGATGCACGGTTTAGCAGGATGCCCCGAGGATGGTGGCCGAAAATAACCAAAGAGTTTCAACAACGCTTTGACCAAGGAGCTCGTCAAATTGATATCAGGAATTTATACAATCGATTCAGACACAAGAGTCAGAATATTAATGCATGTGAAACGGATAACCTCAAAGAAAATAATGCAATACAAATGCCATCTATGGTGAAGAACACAGACTTGTTCCTCAAAGTGAAACGAACGTTATTGACAAATATTGATGAATACTGTAAGAAGAAAGAGGCAAAAACAAGAACTAAGAAAATATTTAGCCAGGAAATAAATCAAGAAATATTCGAAATGATGAATGTAATCATAAAATCGGAACGAGTAGAACAGCAAATAACCACGATCGCCGAAATGAATGATGTGTTGTATGCATGCCAACAGACGTATGAGATGGTGACAGCTAAAGAAAAGAAGGCATCTGTCTGGAAAAGCTCTATCGAAGCCAAGATCAACAAATTGAATAGAAAATTGGAAATAATTGATGCCCACCGCCCAAATGAAAGAGCAAGTAAAGAGTTGATTAGAATGTGTAGAGAAAATCGAATTCATTCAAACAAGAGTAGTGATATTCAGAAGATGCGTGATATGATTCTTGAGAAAATAGCTATTTACAAGAAGAAGATAGTGATAGCTGAAAATCGTATAGCATCTAGAAACACAAACCGAAAGTTTGAGTTTAATAGGAAGACCTTCTATCGTGACCTTGAAGGCGACAGATTTACAGTAAGTGAAGATATTAATCTTGAAGAATCCAAACGCTTTTGGACTACAATTTGGCAATATGATGAAAGACAAGATTATGAACAACTGATCCAAGAACTAAGTCCAGCGGAAGTGGAGGTAGATATGGATAGAGATAAGATAAAAGAGGTCATATCCAGTTGTATAAAGTACCTTGCGAACTGGAAAGCAACAGGACCTGATTTTGTATATAATTACTTTATTAAGAGAATGTATGCACTACATGAGAGGTTAGAACAACTAATCCACGAAATAATCCAAAACCCAGACTTGATCGATGAAGAGCTTTATGCTGGGATAACATATTTGATTCCAAAAGTCCCGAATGCAAACATACCGCAGCTCCTGAGGCCAATTACATGCCTTTCAAATTTATTCAAATTAATCAGCAAAGTGTTCACGGTAATAGTCAATGATTTCTGTGACGTGAACAATATTATCTCAAGTAATCAAATGGGAACACGCAACCGATGTCAAGGCGCTAAGGAACAAGCACTTATAAGCAAAACCATAAATGAAAAGTACAATAATAAATTGTGTACTGCTTGGGTGGACATTCAGAAAGCATATGATTCGTTGTCACATGAATACCTAATTGAATGCCTACGGAAGATACATATGCCAGAAAACATCATTAAATTTGTCAATAGAACACTTGACAAACAGAGAACAACATTAATATGTGGAAATAAAGTGGTCGGTGACGTGAAAATAAATAGAGGAATATTACAAGGAGATGCTCTATCACCCAAGTTGTTCGTAATTGCTATGGAATCATTAAGCAGAATTCTAAATAAGAACTGCGAGAAGATCCAAGCAGATGAACATGGAAGAATTGAGTGCAACCACCTCATTTTCATCGATGACATTAAATTGTTCGCCAAAGATGTGCAGACATTGAACGAGCTGAGCCAGTGGACGAATCAATGTCTCAACAACATGGGTTTTACAATCAATCAGCAAAAGTCAGCGAACAATATCAATTCGAACCATATCTTTGGAGAGAAGGTAAATGACGTGGAAGGATACAAATACCTAGGAATATTAGAAGACTCGAGAAATGTAATTAAACCCGAGAATAAAGTTATCATAGCCAACAAGATCGAATCACGGGTAACAAATGTATGCCAAACAAAGTTGAACGCGAGAAACCTGTTTGCAGCAATAAATGAGTACGCGTTATCAACTATTAACTATTATATTGGCCTGATCCCGTACGAGCACGAAGAATTTAATAACATTGATCTGAAGGTGAGAGGAATCTTGAGAGAGCATAATATCGTCAGAACAGCAGGTAATATGGAACGACTGTACCTGAAAAGACATGAGTTAGGAAGAGGACTACAAAATATTTCTGAGAAGGCCGAATTGATTTTACTAGAACTATGTAAATATTTGGCAACAAACACAAGAACGAAGTTTATCGCAGAAAGTGAAAGAAGAAATGCAACCCATCTTGGACTGATTGAAGAACATTTGAAACGGAAGTACCTAATTGAGGAAGGAAACGATGTCACGGTAAAAGTAGTTAAACAGAAACAGAAACAGATGCGAATGGATCGAATCATGGCTAAGTCAATGCATTCCACATTGTTCCGTGAACAACAGGAGAAATTTGTTGACGTAAAACAGTCATCGTTATGGCTAATGAGGGGGAATATATCTCCACAGGAAGAAGGAATGTTCTGTAAGATACAAGACAGAAACATCTTCTTTAGTCATGGGAGTATATTCCAGAGGTGCCCACACTGCAACCAGGGCAATAAGACACTAGATCACCTGGCAACACAATGTGGACGAATGCTTAATTTGGACTACAAGAAACGCCACAATGATGTTGTCAGATGCTTGCATTTCATGTTCACCAAAAAGTATGGGCTGAATAATTCTAGGAAAATAAAGAACTATAAAGTTGAAAATGTCATATCCAATCAGCGAATTAGAATAAAGTCAGACGTCATCATACAGACTGAGCTTCGCATTGAACACAATAAACCGGATCTGATGATACATGACCTTGTAAAGAATGAAATCCTATTAATTGAAGTTGGAATCACAAACAAAAATATCCTGAAACAGACCGAAACCACTAAAGGAAGAAAGTACGAGATGCTAGCCAACGAACTCTCACTTATGTACAATGGGGCCAAGGTGACGATGGTCCCTGTGGTAATAACATGGGACGGGCTAGTTACCAACTTGTTCAAGAAGCACATGGACAAATTGGCAGTGAGCAAACAGCTACAGGCCTACCTACAGACCATTGTACTAAAAAGAACATGTGAGAGTGTGCTAATCGACTTCAGACGAGGCAACTTGGATAACGAGTTGTGGACGGAGGACTTGCAAACAATGATGGACCAGATGGAGGCGGTCCTGGTACCGTAAATGGTGTGCAAGAAGTGTGTATACAAATGCGTAGAATCATTGGATGTAACATGGACTTAAAAACTAATTGAATAAATTTATTATTATTATTATTATTATTATTATTATTATTATTATTATTATTAATTATTAAGTTAGAGGAGTGGATAGGTCACATCGTTATAATTTTTTTAGGAGTAGGCCTATGTCATCATACACGTGCTCTATTGTAATAATTACGTCAATTCCCCTCACAGCTTATTTTGATCCTTATGTCCAGTGTAGCGGCTGCAATAAAATCGGTAAGATGCACATTCGTGTCCGTTGAATACCGTTTGAAGGACGTCGTCACGAGGCTAAATCCGGTAGACACTTCATCCGGACGTTAATTCTTGCAGCCACGCCCATCTTCATCATAAACATTCTGCATGAAATACAATGTCCCACTGTGTACTCGAGCTTTATAGTGCACGTTTCTTTTGTGCATGCTATACGCAAACAAGGGAGAACACAGTTGAATTCAATGATAATGTGCTCTCTTTATCTGCCATCTAGTCTTCAATGCCTTCAATGCTATCTCCCTGAACAAAGTCTGCATCACTTCGTTTAAGTGGCTAGGCTTCTAAGGGACTTCTTTTCATTCCTATGGCATATACTGCAGTACTTCTGAAATGCACAGACTAATAGATGACTATGTTAACAAAAATGACCTCTGTTATTATTATTATTATTATTATTATTATTATTATTATTATTATTATTATTATTATTATTATTATTATTAGTTAATTAATTACCGTAATGAATTAAACTGAGTTCCCGTGTTAACTGTGAATAAACCTATGATATTAAGGACATTAATTCCTTTAATCCTGTAAATAATTTAGTTCAAGTGTTCCCAAGAATGTGAATTTCAATATATTTAATATTTCCTATAAGGAAGAAATGGGACTGTGTTAGTTTTTTTTTCTTTTTTTGTCATCGACATTGAAGTATGGCCAGTGATACTGTGATTAATTGAATCGAAAGTTTAAGGACCCATGGTTAGCATTCGTTTCTAAGAAATCTGTACGTCTCATTACTTACGAAGTAATAGATTCATTGTTTATTAGTTTATTTTCTCACCTTATTTTTATATCTCACGGTTAATTTTCAACTTCTACGACGTTCTAGAGGCTGGTAGTTTAACGAACGTCATAGGTGCATATTTTAGCAAGTTTGACTATTGCATTTGAGATTTAATGGGTAGAGTTATATGTAGAATTGACAGCAGTAACATTCAGAGGAAGATTAAAGTATTCGTAATGAACTGAAGTTTAAGAGGCTCTCGATGCATTTAATTAATACAAGAAAGCTTTGAGAACACAATTGTAATTAAAATTAGAAGAAAGTACGCTAGAATCTTTATCAAAGATAACGATCTATCGCGAAGTGGGACATTACACACTTTATCCACAAGAAAATCTAGTGTATGATTATGTAAATATCTTTCGGATCAAACACAGATACCCTTTAAATGTTTCTACGAAGTTCTATGGCTTGCCAGGGACTTTTTGTCCATTCCACTTTTCCCCTGCTGTTATCCTACGCATCGATACGGTCTATTTGATGTTGTTATCATCTGATGCGCCGTGCCGCAGTACACACGGTGAACTTGGGTACTCAAACAAGACACTTCCGCAGTGTACATATGTTCCTTTACAGGTGGTGATAAATCCATCGTCTCCTCGTTTACACGCTTGTAAAATATACACTAAACCATAAGAAATACAAGATTAGTTTACTGTATGTTCATTCAGGAGAACATAGAAATTATTTATGAGGTGGTATATTTACAATATGTGAAAAACCATTCAGATAATACTGTCAAAAGTGGCTACATGTGTCTTACCTGTTTGTTTTTCGATGGATTCTTGGTCGGCGCATCGTATGGCGTGTGCTGCAATGAAAGAAGAACCTAGAATTAGGCGAGACGTAAGACTTTTCACTCACAAATACACTAAAACACACTAGACACGGAAGACTTTAAAGCCAACACACCTGTTCCCGTTCCAAATGGAGTGCAGTATGCCACACCATAAATGCTATCCGGTGAAGGATTACTTTATCGAAATAGACAGGCATCGTATCACTATTAGAACCACCACTACAAGTATTATTGCTATGACAACAATTGTTATTACGACTAGCATTTAACTTTTTCCTTGTCGTCATTATTTCACTTGCAAGCATAAAGAATCGAAAAAATTGTGCAAATATTTTCCACACGTGCAACTCAAAATAAATTAATGTACATATGTTTATTTATCACCAAATATTGAAATTCACTCTTAATAATCTCACAACCTTCGTGGCGTATCAAGAAAAACATTACTAAAAATTGCTTTCGGAGCACTTCTATTAACTGCATAGCTTGGTTTCACTTAAACATTAAATGATCACATATTTTTAATGACAGTAATAAGACTATTGTTAAATGATATGACTTGAGTTAATTGTATCACATGTTGCAATATTGCCTTGTAAAAATGTAGCACGCATGGTTTCTGTATAAAAAATGTAGAACTGTAAAAATATATATGTATATTATAAGGTTACACACATACACACGCACACGCACGCACACACACACGAGCGGAGAAGAGAACCAGAATACTGGAGATGCGATGCGCTACCGCGCCCTGTTCAGCCCGGGATGCTGCCAGCCGAGCTACACTCTGCTCTGTGTGTATGTGTGAGTCTTTCTCTCTTGCTCTGTGTTGGCCGTGTCCATGGCAACCAACCCGCCGCGTCCGCCCTCTCCCGCACCAACATCTTACTATACCGTACTGTACTCACTAACTCTTACCAAGCATGCATGCATGCATGGCCTTCATTGGTTGGCAAGGACTAACGCACCAACATCCGTCACTATTACTACTACTACTTCAGGGACTAGCAATTTTTTTTCCTGAATATTTCTTGTAGAGTTCAGGGTGCGACCTGTTTTTTTGGGTTCGCGGATACAGGCAATCCTTGCTCAACCTCCTCAAAAATATGTGTATATATGAACATATAAACGCTAACGACTACAGTCGAAACCTTTTATAGCGACATCGCTTTCAACAACGTATTGGACATACCGGTGAAACCTAACGGCCCCGTCTAAATCCTATATAAACAGTGTATTTAAAAATAATCGCTTAATACGTCATATCACATATCACATGTTTACGGCATTTTCGGATAAATGTATCGGCTATAACGTCCTATGTTGATTATTGTTTGTTACGTACAGTATTTGGAAATCGCTGGCAACAATGTAAAGCTTGTTTTCAAACTCTTATTTTCAGTAGAAGAGCCTCCGTGGCTCAGGCAGCATCCCGCTGGTCTCTCACCGCTGGGTTCCCTGGTTCAAATCCCGGTCACTCCATGTGAGATTTGTGCTGGACAAAGCGGAGGCGAGACAGGTTTTATCCGGGTATTCCGGTTTTCCCTGTCATATTTCATTCCAGCAACACTCTTCAATATCAATTCATTTCATCTGTCATTCATTAATCATTGCCCCAGAGTAGTACGACAGGCTTCGGCAGCCGGCATGATTCCTATCCCCGCACCTAGATGGGGGCTTCATTCATTCCATTCCATTCCTGACCCGGTCGAATGACTGAAAACAGGCTGTGGATTTTCATTTTCAGTAGAGTGTAGATTTCAAATCAGTCTGTCCGTTAAATGGCCAAGGCGAGATGTCGCAAAAGAAAGGTAAAGTGTTTAATACTGAAGCAAAACCACACATAATATGGCGATTAGAAAATGGGGAAACAAACGCCAACATCGCGAAGGAATTGGGTGCATCATACGCAACGATTTCTACAATTTGGAAAGCCAAGACCGTGTGCGACATTAATGATAAATTAAATTGTTGCTACTTCTTTCCTCTGTCGTTATTTTATATTTTGCTGTCATATTATTGCCGTATTTATCACTCATTAATAAATCACCTTGGGAGTGGCGACCCCATTGTAATAACAGCCTATATATATTTCATTCATTACATCCCTGACCCGGTCAATGACTGAAAAACAGGTTGTAGGTTTTATTTCCATTAATGCCGTACGTACTGTATAAAGATTAGAATAAAAATTCCTCTTAGATCCACTCCACAAATACTGTTTTGCAAATACAGTACTTTTTTCACCCATGTGTTTTGAAGAGTTAACTTAATTCATTTAATTAATCGTGTAAGCGTGCAGCCTAAAACGTACAGATTTTTAGCAAGAACAACAACAAACCGGTTTTTACGACTATCCTACAACGATCATCCCTTCGGAGTCGTTATAACCGGTTTCGACTGTATTCATTTTGAACTCACGCGGATACGATTATAAACATTTATGCAAAATATTATACCATAAAATTTTAAGATAACATTACATGAAATAAATAAATAAATAAATAAATAAATAAATAAATAAATAAATAAATAAATAAATAAATAAATAAATAAATAAATAAATAAATAAATAAATAAATAAATAATATATTTGATGTTTCATATGAGTGGTTTCAGGAAGTCAGACAGGACTTCGGCAGGGCTGGTCTCGGGCGGAGGATATCTCAGATCGAGTACGGTACAGATTACAGACCAACAACATCAAGGATTTTTCATGAAGAAATGAAGCTGGAGTGAGGATGGAGAGATTCTGGGATGCAAAAAAAGCTTATAAAATTGCGTAAGTTATTTAACGTGGTCTCCAATTGGCCTAAAATAATAATAATAATAATAATAATAATAATAATAATAATAATAATAATAATAATAATAAAGGTAGTCATTTTGCTCATTTTAGCCGTGTTCCTGCATAGCACTACGAGAGAGTCCGGCTCCATGGCTAAATGTTTAGCATGCTGGCCTTTGGTTACAGGGGTCCCGGGTTCGATTCCCGGCAGGGTCCGGAATTTTAAACATCATTGGTTAATTTCGCTGGCGCGGGGGCTGGGTGTATGTGTCGTCTTCATCATGACATCCTCATCACGACGCGCAGGTCGCCTACGGGAGTCAAATCAAAAGACCTGCACTTGGCGAGCCGAACATGTCCTGGAACACTCCCGGCACTAAAAGCCATACGCCATTTTATTTACTACGAGGGAAGTGGTTCTTCTTCCTCTTGTTCTGAGTATCGAAATTAGCAACAGAACAGAGTTTTCTGTCGTAAGGGATTGCAATCTATAATGGAACAAAGATCAACCGATGGATGTTAAAAGAATACCGTACAAAACATGTTATCTATGTATAATGAACTGACCGGAGGCATAGGAGGATCAAAAGAAATAACAGCCAGCTGAAAGGGAATTTCTAAGAAGTACATTAAGATAGAAAAATATAGTATGAGAAATTGCCTCCTCTCTCTTCTTCTCATTCTTATTTTTCTACTTATACTACTAATTCTTCTTATTCCTTCTCATCCTCCTATTATTATTATTATTATTATTATTATTATTATTATTATTATTATTATTATTATTATTATTATTATTATTATTATTATTAATCGACGTTAATAAAAATGTGAGGACGTAACATGTGGGAGAAGAAAATACCTGCTGGGGTGAATGGCTCAGATGATAGATTGCTGGCTTTCTAAGCTGAAGTAGGTGGGTTCGATCCCGGCTCAGACTCGTATTTGAGGATGCTCAGATACGCCATGCTCGTATCCGTAGATTTATTGGGACATAAATGAACCCCTGCGGGACAAAATTCTGACACCTTGGCGTCACCAAAACCGTAAGAAAATAGTAGATTCAATAGTATTCATTTGGACTCTTCATTTATACAAAAATGTAAAACAAGCTTGTCATATTACGCCACTGTCCACATCAAGGTGAAAGGCACAGGACCATCAGCTTTACGTAGAATACACACAACAGGAACAAGACCTGTCATTTAAAAATCCTCACATGCACTGGCAGGGTTTCGAACCGTGGCCACCTTGGTTAAAAGCCAGTGACATTACCCCTCCGCTATCAGGTCTGGGCGTACTTTCAGGAATATCTTTTGTTAGAAGAATCCAATGAGATAGCTGACAAGGGAACAATTAACAAATATGAAATGATGGAGCCTAGTACACGTAAAAGTGTTCATTTTTTTTTTTCATTAAGTCGGTGGATGCAGAGTGGGTCTCGGCGCACAAGTGGTCACGGCTTGTCCGTGGTCCAACAGCTCTGCACTCCAACCGACCAACCGAGCAGTGTAGGGGCGGCTACGTCTCTAGCGCTTCTGTATTTGGGAGACGGAGAGGGGATGGTCCCCACCATTGGCTGTCCTGAGCATTGTTTTTCGTATTTTTCCACTCTCCTGCACTAAGGCGAATGCCGGGACAATTCCTAGTATAGGCCATGGCCGCCACCCTTCTTATCTTCTCCGCACATCTTCTTCTCCGATACAAATCTCCTGGCCTGAGAGACGGCGTCACCGTCTAGGTGGCCCGCCTTCCCCTTCATGGGAGGAATGAAAACGTTTAGTAGCAGTAATTTTCTCAATTTGTTTTACGACGCACCGACACAGATAGGTCTTACGATGGGACCGGAAAGGGTTAGGAATGGGTTTCGAACCCACTATCTACGTGACTCAAACCACGAGGCCACTCGCTCGGTACAAATAATTCTAAAATGTTCTCCAGGTCTCAGACTTCCCAGCACGTCTCCAAGCACTCTCGGAACACTTATCATGTGAATCATTTTATGTCATCGGACGGTTAACGTTTGTAACAGTGGAGCTGATGTGCGCTCGTGCGGGGCAGATTATCAAGCCGCTTTGTCTGTCCCTCCACTTCGGGACTATATGGGAGTCAATGTTACGCTCAGGGACAAGGTGAACCACTAAGCCACCTGACATCCGTGTCGAATGCTCTTAGCATGCAAAAATATAGCAGATCCTTATCACAGAGGTGATTTAGAACTGCACAAATAACGATAATGGTAGCTTCACGATATACAAAATACACACTGCACAAGACCTGTTTAATTTGGTACACTGCAAAACAAGTCTGCTCTTTAGACACAGCCAAACATTTCTTTGTTCATCACTTTTCCTATATTTTCAGCGAACTTATGTTGCTTAGTACCATCAATAGAGTTTGTGCTTGTTAGTGAAAGTGAAATATGCCTAAAATGCCTGTCTTTTGTGACCTTTATCTGTAATGTTTAAGAACATGTTGTTAGGCTATAAATTGTTAGTTTTCTTCTAAACCAATCTCTCTGTCACATACTCCCTGTAACTAACGCACCTTCTTGTATAAATCATTTTAATCATGACATCTCTCCATTGATCGAATGGACCGTAAATTATACATCCAATTAAACGTGGCTAAGACCCAGCTTATTTGCACAGGTTACACAAAACTTCTTAAGAACTGTTGACCTCCAGTCACTCCCAGCGATAAAGATTCTAGACACAGATATCCTTTACAGCAAAGGAGGGCACAATTCGGCACCATGAGCAGCGCTCCAGCTAAGACAGGTAAAGGAGTAGAGTATGCGCCTGACAGAAGGAACAGCCTAGCAGCTGCTTGCACGGCTCTCAGTTAAAACTATTGAAGGGGCGCGTATCTAAACAGATTTACATTTTTAACAGTTTTATTGTGCCTGATGCCTCGTTATATTCAGTGCATTAGATTATGGCGAGGATACAAAATAAGTTATTTTGTATACAAACGCCATGTGCTAAGTAAATACGTTTACTTATATTCATTACATAAAGTTACGGGTAGGAAACAAAATTAATTTTGACATGTAATAACTAAATACTCCTTGGACTACTACCTGTATTTATAGAAATGCTGCAGGCCAACATAAAAGCTTGTTTAGGAATACAGAATAAATGAACGACAAACAAACTGTACGACTCTATTGCGAAAACACAATATACTCAGCCAGGTACATTGCTGTGGCTTTGCTTGCGCCTTGACTCTGCATACCGCCATCTAGTCTCTACAGCACAAACTATTAGAAGTCAGCTGCTCTCGGCTCTGCCCACACTCATGCTGTTAGCTCAAGGAACGTGGATCACTCACTGCCAACCTATGCTTTACAGTGACACAATCTAGGTCTAATTTTCGACAGAAGCTTCCCTGATGTGATCATACTTAAAAGTGAGCAGAAAAAGTTGTATATGAAACGTAACATCTCGTGTACACCACCTCACATGCGAAAGCTATTTGTTCAAAGTATGATATTCCCAATCATTGACGATGGTTCAGTCGTATATTACGATCTATTTGAAACTTTGAACATCAAACTGCAGAGGATACAAAACTCATATGTTCCTTTAGTTGCAAATGATGGGCGTAATGAACACACAGCCTCATAATACATACATTTATAATGATTGAAACTTCTAGAACGGCGCGACATCTCAGTAGCTGTTGCTATGCACAAAATTCTGAAAACGAAGCCCCGCCTCTGTTCCACCTGCACATTTTTTGTTTGCTAGGGGCTTTACGTCGCGCCGACACAGACAGGTCTTATGGCGACGACGGGATAGGAAAGGCCTAGGAGTTGGAAGGAAGTGGCCGTGACCTTAATTAAGGTACAGCCCCAGCATTTGCCTGGTGTGAAAATGGGAAACCACGGAAAACCATTTTCAGGGCTGCCGATAGTGGGATTCGAACCTACTATCTCCCGGATGTAAGCTCACAGCCGCGCGCACCTGCATATTGAATGCAAACCTATTGAGATAACAGATAATAGGTTTACACCTACTGATCTTCAAATACCCATACAGTGTATTACTAAATTTAACACATCTTTTGTTTGTACGGCATCAGGACTGTAATCTGGAGTAAACGCGGTTGTAAGCCGTATGTCCTATGCTTAACTCCACACATTACAGTATGCTTTCTGATTTCATACATATACCTTCTACATTGGATTCTTTCCTTTTTAATTTCGTCATTCTGTCAGTGAGTTTTAACTTTCCAGTTACGCTCGTAATCGTGAACATCAAAGGTTCAGCTTGATGAATAACATTATCAGCCAACACTTATTTAAGGTCACCACTGTTCGTTGCTTACATCTCCAGCATTACGCTCGTACATTAAAATGCCTCAGCAGTTGACAGATTTAAGACTGAGAAATACATGAAGACGTGAAGCTTCTATAACACTCTATAAAAACTGCACTTAAAAGTCCATGTATTATTCTCATTGGCGTTCGTGGGTCACTTATGACTCCGTGTCGTGTATGTCGAGTGCAGGCCCACCTCTGTTTTCATAGAGGTGCCAATTAAAGAGGGCACGCGGTCTTGTCTGGCACTAACAATGGACCTTACCGCACTGTACACCTGTGAACAATAGATTTTAAAGCTTCAGTAAACATGGTTAGGATGATAGCCCTCAAACGAAACCCTTAGCTGCCTGTTGCTAGAATTCGGATGAAATTCAATTCGGACGATACACTACGTACCGTCGCACCCTGCGCTTTGAAGATGTCGAGCCAGTTACTGAGGAATCACCTGTACAACATACAAGAGTCTCATGTAACTGTCCCACACCCGTTATATAACTGCCTCCAGGTTTCTCATCTTACTGAACTACAGTTTCAGTGTTTAAATTATAATGTATGTTGGTATACTTCGTCTTAGTTGGTAAGAGCGGCAGCGCGCCGGCCTCTCACCGCTGGGTTCCGTGGTTCAAATCCCGGTCACTCCATGTGAGATTTGTGCTGGACAAAGCGGAGGCGGGACAGGTTTTTCTCCGAGTACTCCGGTTTCCCCTGTCATATTTCATTCCAGCAACTCTCTCCAATATAATTTCATTTCATCTGTCATTCATTAACCATTGCCCCAGAGAAGTGGGACAGGCTTCGGCAGCGAGTACAGTATCTATCCTCGCCGCTAGATGGGGGCTTCATTCATTCCATTCCTGACCCGGTCGAATGAATGGAAACAGGCTGCGGATTTTCAATTTTTACAAAAATATTATTATTACTATAATATTGGTTTTAAGTCTCGGTAACTACTTTTATAGTATCTGTGACACCAAACTGCTTGAATGTCCCGCAGTAGTTCTTTTACGCACTGGAAAATCTATTGACACGAGATTGCCATATATGAACGCGTTCATATACCACCGAAATCGAACCCGTCAACTTATTCTCACCACCTTCCTGCCTGAACCACTCGGCCAAGCAAGGGAACAAGTGTTGACCAAGAGAGGTCGGGAAGAGGGGTGACTGTCATAAGTTGCTAGTGGAATTATTTAGCACAATCATTGTCGTGTATACACACACATACTTTACTTCTCGACAGCGAGTAAACACTGCTCTCTGAAGCGAGGAATTGGATAAGAGCGATGACGCTACACAATACCCACTCGTCGTCTCAAGGGGAGTCTGTTTATCAGTAAATTACACGTCTCCTGTCTTTACAAAGCAAAACTATTTATGAACTCTCTTAGCTAAATAATCACTGCAACGAACTCAAGTATTCTTTAAACTGAACCTCTTTTGAAACAAGTGTTCCTTTATCGCGGAATTACTAGTGCTTTTAAGCTACTACGGTTTAAGATATTGTATTTAACATCCGTCTCATGTCCATTAGAGTGGTTAAACAAGACACTCAATAGTGCAGTACAGAATGAGGTATGCAGAATATTTCTCACGGGTTCGCACTACGGAAGATTCGCTGAGAATTTGTCTATCAAGGTGAATGTGAGGGTTAATACTTAATGTGGGCCTCTACCGTAGAAACTTGAATATTTGGATCTTCAATTATCCGGACGTGAACATACTTTTTCATTTTCGCTATTTAACCCTGAGGAAAGAGATGAAGACCATTCAAAAAAATTAGCGAGCTCTTCAAACCGTGCTAGATTTCAAATTTTGAGACTTCATAATTGTTCACGATTATTTCCTTATTGTACTGTATGTTTATTTTATTACTCTCTGTGTATAGTTTTTTTAAATCTTGAATTTTTTTTTACAACTTGCTTTTCGTCGCACCGACACAGATAGGTTTTATTGCGACGATGGGATAGGAAAGGCTTAGGATTGGGAAGGAATCGGCCGTGGCCTTAATTAAGGTGAAAATGGGAAACCACGGAAAACAATCTTCAGGGCTGCAGACAGCGGGGCTAGAATCCACTATCTCCCGGATGCAAGCCCACAGTTGCGCGACCCTCACCGCACGGCCAACTCGCCCGGTAATCTTGAATTCGATTAAGCGGATGTTCACTTACACGAATTCTGATAATCGAGTTTCTTCTGTACTTTCAAAGCAAGCATCGACCCAATAGTTCCCTCTGTGGATTAGTGGTAGAAGGTCGGCATCCGATCTCATGATCACAGATTTTAAACTCGACAGAGGTGGTCGGATATTTGACACTTCATGCCGTACGACGTCGGCATGCAAAAAATATCTTTGGTGACCCATTTGGTGTTTGTCCGTCAAAATTAATAAATAACCTGAGTAATTTGTATCACTGCTGATCGAACTATATCAATTGACAGAGTAAAACGGAACGTCGAAATAAACGCGCCGGCACCCTCCATGGCGTCGAATTTAAACATTCCTTCACAAAGTAGTTGAGGCCATATTATTATTATTATTATTATTATTATTATTATTATTATTATTATTATTATTATTACGGGGTTACCCGTGGACCAGCAGAGGTGAAAGAAGGTGCCGGGATGAATGGGTCTAACTACAAAGTCAAAGTTAATTTAAAATTTTAACAAAAGGTTATATTTTTCGAAAAATAACAAAACTTTAACAACTTTTCACTTAGTGAAATAACAATGACATAGCAAATTAGAAACAAGACTTAGAAAATTCCAAGATTTCCGAACTTGAACATTCTTGGGCTACATGCCCCTAGTTTTACAATTTTTGGGTACCCAGATCGATTTTACAAAGAATATACATTTACCTAAAGGGCAAAAAACCCCTAATACCTGGAGCACTTGCTCCCAAAATTGCAATGTCAGGCCTCCCAGAGGCAATTTTACATCACTTGAAAAAGAGCTCACGCGCTCTTAGTTCTCAAGCCTATTCCAGGCAACACAATATGAAAATCTAATAATCACTGGCCTTACAAGGCACTCTTTACAAATAGCCATCGTATTACACAGAGGTATCTAGTACCCAACCTACGGGGCCTTAGTGAAAAAGAACAGGTTCAATAAACGGCGCGAGTACAACTAGAATGGAGTCCACGATTGAGCTCCCAAAAAAGTTAAAAATCTATAGGGCATTTGGCCAACGAAACAGGGGCTAATCCCAAACTACTGAGGTAGCGCGAATGGAGATAACTTCAATACATTGCAGAAACAAATGCGGTACCTCAAACCAAGATGAAGGGGAACTCGAGAGGGTATATCACTTTCTATCCCCGGTTTACAGTTAAAGATTTATGAAATTTTACATGAGCCGACAGGAGATTTATATTTTTGAGTAGTTACATATTTAAGGTTTCGAACCTTTTCCTGAGGTTAAACTTCGGGGCAGAGAAATAAATATGTTAATTGGCCATTACCTTACTGAAGAACTGCTGCCTGATGAAGGAGGCGCCTCCCGCCCCCTGCTTGAACACACACACAGTTAGATGACGATGAAGAATGGCCAAGAGACGGGAAAATCTGCAATTTATAAACCCTCGGGGAAAGTTCGAGACCTTTCACGAATAAAACAGCTACACTCTCACAATTTTATTGGTGGAAGAAATACGGGATTGGTTGAAAATAAATTACAGAAATTCCTGATTAGCTAAATTCAAAACTGGGGAAAAGAAAAGATAAATATTGCCAACCCAAAGATGAATGAACAAAATTTAGTAAGAAAAAAACTTTTGAATACAAAATTTCTTCCAAAAGATTCTTTCACTTCGCACCAGGGTGCATGATCATAGTTTTCTAGCAGTGACATCTATGAGAGAATGTCCCAACTTCTTGATAAATGGAAAACAAAAACGAGTTGAAATTCACACAGTAGTGGAAACTTCACAATAACAAAATTTTAGTGGTGCCATCTTTAGAGAAAATTTGTAAGTTGGTCCAGTTTCAAGTTCACTGTTTCTCCAGTAGAGGTGTTCTTTAAGGCGCAATATTTAAATGTGCGGCGTAGAGGTGTACCTCCCGCTACAATTATTATTATTATTGTACCGGGCGGTACACCTCCACGCCGCGAATTCAAATATTGCGCCAGTTGGAACCTCTCTACAGGAGAAAGCCTGAACTTTAACAAACTGTATTAACTCAACGGTTTCTCGGAAGATGTCACTACTGTAAATTTGGTAATTTTGAAGTGTTCTGAACTGTGTTATTTTGATTTGTGTTTGTTTGCTCCGTATCAAGAAGTTTGAACATTCTCTAACAGATGTTGCTACCCAAAACTATGGTAACACACTCTGGTGAAATGGAATGAACTTTCTTGAAGAAATATTGTATTCCTAAGTTTTATTTTTACTAAATTTTGTTCTGTGGTTTGTGGGTTGGCAATATAAATCCT
This sequence comes from Anabrus simplex, assembly GCF_040414725.1. Taxonomy (NCBI): domain Eukaryota; kingdom Metazoa; phylum Arthropoda; class Insecta; order Orthoptera; family Tettigoniidae; genus Anabrus; species Anabrus simplex. Next base: position 148,162,876 of record NC_090268.1, read on the forward strand.
TTCTTTCCGCCCTTTTTAGAATGTAACCAATCATGAATTTACGTAATTAATTTTCCACCAATAAGGTGTTTCTTTCATCTTGTGTATTAGTTTTTGCTGTTGGCCAATAAAAGTTTGTGGGCGGGTTGTTATCATTCATGAAAGGTCTCGAATGTTCCACGAGGGTATATAAACTGCTGATTTTCTTGTCTCGGTGCCACTTCAGTAACATCTCTCTTAGTGTGTGAATATGTAGCAGGGGGCAGGATGCGCCTCTTTCTTCAAGCAGAAGTTCTTCAACAAGGTAAAGGCCTGTTAACATCTTTATTTTTCGCTAGCTCATCAGTTTAACTCTCGGGGAGGGTTCGAAGCCTTTAATATGTAACCTATTCCTTTCAAATGTAAATTTCCTTTCTGTGTATGTAAAACCTTCTAATCTCTTTTACTATAAAGCGGGGATAGAGAGTGCTTCACCCTCTCGAACTCCCCTTCATTTTGAATTTGAGGTGACTATGTTTTCGTAACCGTTTTTCTCTTCCTTCTTAAAGTCTTAAACTTATTTTGCCGACTAGTCACCTCCACAGATTGGGATTAGCCCCTGTATCATCGGCCTAGCGCCACATAGGTTTAGGTTTTTAGACAAAAACGTTGTGTAGGAGTGCAAGTTATCGCCTACATTCTATTTTGCATTATGGGCCAGTAACTTAACCTGATGTTTGTTTTTCCTCATGTAAAGGCCCTGTAGGTTGGGTATCTAATACCCCTGTTTCTTGGTGTGCCTTGAGGGCAGTCTGAAATGAAGTTTGTTGTAGCCTTTGATAGGCTTGTAAAATTGAGAGCGGGTCTGCTCTTTTTCTTAACATTGTAATTAGGAGCAAGTGCTCCTCGTACTTTGGGGTTTTCTGCCCTTCAGCAATTGCGGTTGTGAGCTGAGAGCTCAGGAGTTAGACTTGGGGCTCGAAGCCCAAATCTTGTAACAAACTGTAATTTGTTAATTTGTTGATCTGCTACTTGGTACCTGTTATACTTTGTTAATTGTTGATTTTGAAAAGAAAATATAACCTTTGTTAAAGTTTTAAATTAACTTTAATTTTGTAGTTGAGACCTATTCCAGCCCGCACTTTCTTTCACCTCTAACTACCACGGATATCTCCGTAACAATTATTATTATTATTATTATTATTATTATTATTATTATTATTATTATTATTATTATTATTATTATTATTATTATTAACTCATGACAAGGCTGTAATCTCTCACCTTTATTGTTAATGGTTTACATGAATCATCTACTGAAATGTATTAAGTGGCAAGAAGTGATTCAGTTCGGTGGAAATGCAGTTAGAAGTTTGGCCTATGCCAACGACTTGCCTCAAGTTGCCTCAAGGTACCCTTTTTCATAAGCTAGAAGTAACGGATATGAAATTAGCGAGAATGATCGCTGCCAGAAACAGGTGGGAAAAATGGCAGGAGAGTACTCGGAATGAGGAAATAAAGGCTAAGTTAAGAATGAACATGATGAGTGAAGCGGTACGCATGTAAATGTTTCAGGGTGGGGTCATGTAAGGCGAATGGAGGAGGATGGGGTACTGTGCTGAAAGCCTGAAAAATAATACCTTGGAACCTGAAAACAGGCGCAGTGAGTATGATATGAAAATTAGCTTTTCAAACAGTAAAGTAATGTCGGCGGGGAAGAAATCTAAAAAAATTGAATGTCGGCTTGAAAATACAAAACTGAAACCGGTAGATCGTGCAAGTAATTAAGAGATGTATTCTCCAAGGATGGTAGTATTTCCTGATAAACTTTTTTTTTGATAGGGGCTTTACGTCGCACCGACACAGATAGGTCTTATGGCGACGATGGGATAGGAAAGGCCTAGGAGTTGGAAGGAAGCGGCCGTGGCCTTAATTAAGGTACAGCCCCAGCATTTGCCTGGTGTGAAAATGGGAAACCACGGAAAACCATCTTCAGGGCTGCCGATAGTGGGATTCGAACCTACTATCTCCCGGATGCAAGCTCACAGCCGCGCGCCTCTACGCGCACGGCCAACTCGCCCGGTGATAAACTTTTAAAAATGCTGGTAGAAGCTCTGGTTTTCCCTCGTTTCTACTGCTGCGATGCGATTTATAGAGACTCCGGGCGCAAATTATTGAGCAGATTGCAACGTAGTCAAAATGCTGCGTGAGATACGTCTGTAATCTACGATACAATGACCCTGTAACTCCTTCATATAACCATCTACCGACTAGAAATCCGTCGCACTGTACATACCCTAAGCCATCTCCATAAAATTCTTCATTCTTCACAGCCATTTTACCTTACTTCACATTTCAAATAACTCTCATCCTATCACAGTCTTAACACTAGATCTACTAACAATTCCATCCTTGCTTTACCTACCCACAGAACTGCCATTTACAATAATTCATTCACAGTAATTGCCCGTCGTGAGTGGACCCTCCTTCCCGAAGGTATCAGATGGTTAAGCACTATTCACACCTTCAATGAAGCACTTTGGAGATATTTTATGCACCAGTAAGGAACATTATGCAAACGTGATGCTGCTACTCACAATTCTATTTTCATGGATGCCCCGCTAGAAGATTAGTTAAAAAATTCCTAATCGTTCTATTTTTCAAATGTTGTAAAAGTTTTATGCACTACCTTTTTCTTTTTACATGTAGGATATTAGTTTTATTCCCTTTTATTTATATTAACTTGTTTTAATGTAATTTCTTCACTCATCATTTGTGTATCATTATTCATTTAATCTGTACCTGTAATGTAATAAATGTATATTTCAGTGCCTGGTTAGATGGAAGAGAAGGCTTGAGGTCCATAATCTTACCAGGTAAAATAAAACATTACTAACTAGCTAACTAAAATAGTTAGTGAAATTGAATGAAGGTGCAGAAAAGCTAGTGCAGTGAGTTCCCAGTTGCGATCAACAATATTCTGTAACAAAAACGTCACCTGCTAGACGAAATTTTCTTTACACCGGTCTGTTTTGAAACCACCTTTGCTTTATGGGAGTGAAAATTGGGTGGAATCACGATATCTTATTGATAACTTAGAAGTAACAGACACGAAAGTACCAAGAATGATCGCTGGCACAAGCAGGTGGGAACAATGGCACGAGGGTACTCGGAATGAGGAGGTATAAAGGCTAAGTTAGGAATTAACTCGATTAATGAAGCTGTACGCATAAACCGGCTTCGGTCGTGAGGTCGTGAGGTCATGTGAGGCGAATGGAGGAGAACAGGTTACTTTGGAGAATTATGGACCGAATTTCTAAAGAGTTAAAAATAAGACGTATGGAACTAAACGAGGCCACTGAGCTAGTTACACAGAGAGGATTGTGGAGACGTTTAATACATTCACAGAGGCTTGCAGACTGAACTCTGAAAGGCATTAGTGTCTATAACGAAGATACAGTAGATGCATATTATCATGATTATTATTGCACGCCGCACATTTAAATGTTGCGCCTAAAAGAACTCCTCTACAGGAGAAACACTGAACTTGAAACTAGACCTACTTAAACTTTTACTCAGAAGATGTCACCACATTAATTTTGTGTTTGTGAAGTTTCCAGTACTGTATAAAATTCTACGCGTTTTGTTTACCATTTATCAAGAAGTTTGGACTTTCTGCAACAGATGTCACTACAAAAACTATGATCATGCACCCTGGTGCGAAGTGAAGGAACTTTATTTGAAGAAATTTTGTATTCATAAGTTTGTTGTTTACTAAATTATTGCCTAGAATTAGCTTGAAAAACTGAGAGCGGGTCAGCTCTTTTCTAGTGTTGTAATAGTGCCTCTGGGAGGCTCGATATTGTAATTAGGAGCAAGTGCTCCTTTTTAGGGGATTTCTGCCCTTTGAACAAACTAGTGTGTTGTAGTGTCGAGCTAGGAGCTCAAAATTGTAAAACTAGGGGCTTGTAGCACAAGAGTGTTAAAGTTCTGAAACCTTGGATCCTTTTTTGTCTTGTTTCCAAATTGTTAATTCACTCAGTGAAACGTTGTTATAATTTTGTTGTTTATTCTGAAAATATAACCTTTGTAAAAAAATTTAAATTAACTTTGACCTTGTAGTTAGATCCATTCATCCCGGCACCATCTTTCACCTCTGCGTTCCACAGATACCCCGGAACAATTATTATTATTATTGCGTTTCGAATTGAGCCTCTATGGACTGCGCGTTAACAACCAATCTCATGTTCAGTGTCTGTGTCTTGTTCGTCTGCCGGCTTTGACATCCTGTCAGTATCTCTTGAGCCCGTCCATCAGCGCTTCCGTCCGCTCCTCTGGCAAAGGGCCTCTCCGTCCTCCGGGTCCTGTCTCCACCACAACACCCTGATAGCTTTTCACCATCCTTCTTAAACTAACCCTATCACTGATTTTATCCTCCGTAATGCCCACTTCTTTGAGATCTTTCTTTGAACCATCTCAACTTAGTTGCCCTTGGTTTTAGAAATATCCAGATTTTCTTGTGAACTGGTCATTACTCATACGGAAGATGTGCTTATAAAACAGCAATCTTCTCTTCTTCTTCCTCTCATTCTATTGTTGTTATCAGTTCCATTTTGCTGTATACTACTTGGACTTCATTAGAACCTGCCCATCTACACATCTGATGCCCAAGATCTTCCATAGTAGCCTGCATTATTATTATTATTATTATTATTATTATTATTATTATTATTATTATTATTATTATTATTATTATTATTATTATTATTATTGTCGTTGTTCCGTGGCTCACAGAGGAATAGGAAGCGCGTGCGTTGAATGGCTGGACAGGCGATTACTTAGAGCAACTTTTACTTTAACAAATTTGAAAATTTTATTTCTTTCCTTACTAAAAATTGAGTGATGGAAATTAAACATTATAACAAAGAACAGTTGAAAATATTAACAAGGAGCTCGTCATCTCTAACAATGCCTTGGGGCATGAAGTCCTAAATCAGGTACAAAATAACTTTGGAGAAAACTCCCAATCGTTGAATTATATACGAAAGGGCATAACTGATCCTGTCAGGTACAATATTGTGAAAGAGCATAGTTGCTCCGAACAGGTACACTTTATAGGAGTCTCAGCCCCAATATACAAGAGTCTAGCCTCGAACAGGCAGTCAGTTGCTTCTGACACACTGGAGTACACTCGGAAATCCATAGGGTAACCCCACTTCAGTGTTCGAACGCAGTTGGTCCATATTGGGGTTACATATTTTAAGGTTCCACAATAAGGTTAATTACTGCTCCCAAAGGGAACCGAAACGAAAACACAGTTACCCTAAGGATTACTAAGAATACACAGGGGCATAATTACCCATACTACAAGGCCTTCAGAATAAAAGGAAAAGGTTACACATACCAGGCCATTAACAAGAGGCAAGGAGGAGAAACACCAGCACTCCTTATAGAAATGTCTAGAAAGACAAGGACCTAAGTGGGCTTAAGGCCCAATGACACAGAGGCTAACCCCATATTAAAAAGGGTGACTAAATGTGGAAAATTTAATATCCGAGACAAGATTTTCAAAATTTAGAGCTTGAAAACTTCAGTCACCCAACTCAAAAGTTGAAGGAGAGACAACTGAGGGTCACCACTCGTGCTTCCTTACATTAAATATCACCAGTAGGGAGCAGAAGTCGAGTCTGTAGACTGCGCAGAAGGTCCGAAATTTCAACCACTAAAAGACGAAATTACATTAAGAAAACGGTTGAAACCTTCCCTTCGAACTACCCGCAGGCACGATCACATGTTTAGGTAAATTCTGCCATTACCTCTTATCACTGGATATTATTCAAGCCGGCTGCGCCCCTCTATGGCCTCCGCTAAGTCGCACTCTCAAGAACTGGAGCAATTCAGAGAATACGGCCATAAAGTGCCCTCGTTATATAGTTCCGTAGGGGAAAGTTCCAGACTAAATTAAAATACGGTATGTTGATAGGCTGAATTTCCATACACACCCTCGGTTTTGATTGGCTAGAGAACATAGTTACAAGCATGTGTGAGGTAGATTAGAATAGAGGAAGAAGCAGCTGAAGTGTTGACAACTTCGGTACATTAAAATGATCCTCAGAAAAAAGTTTACCACAAACAAAATTGTCTAAACTATTAGCTTGTGTCTAGCCATAACATGTCACTAACAAATAGATGGTAGAGCCATCTAACCGTCGAAGAAGAAAGTTTTTGAAAGTTATGAAAGATTTTAAAAATTCGTGTCCTCTGGCATAGATGGCCGTAGAGAAGGCGCGCAGTTTAAGTAGCCGGGGAAGGTGTACCCTGGTACAATTATTATTATTATTATTATTATTATTATTATTATTATTATTATTATTATTAACTCGTGGCTGATAAGAAAGGAGTTCTGCGAACACTCTGTACCCGAGCCGAATCTACCTTCTAACATTCACTTTTACCGAGCATATCACGTTCATCTTTCATTTGTCCTTATTTTCAATTCCAACTTTTCCGACAACAGGTTTGTTCAAACTTAGCGAGCATTTAAATTTTCCGGCTTTCTTGATAATTAGCCTTAGTCAACTACTTTTACATTTTTTGGAAACGCCAAAGTGCCAGAGTTTTGTTTCACGGTAGTTCTATTATGTGCCGGGAAAATTACGGACATTGGACTGACGTATATGAGGACTCCCATAAAGCACTGGACTGAGCCGATATCGAACCCGTTAACATAAGCTCAGAAGGCCAGCGTTCTTCCGACTGAGTTACTAAGACAACAGAATTAGTGTTATGGCGATTTAGTAGAGTGAAATATTCGCATTTCTTCCTCTCAGCTCCTCCAATGTCTTTGGACGTGGTTTTAATGCCATATTAACTGAAACGGTTTATTAATAATAATTAATGTTATTGTTTTTGCGTCCCACTAACTCATTTTCGACGGTATTCGGAGATGCTGATGTGTCGGAATTTTGTCCCGCAGGAGTTCTTTTACGTGCTAGTAAATCTACCGACACGTGGCTGACGTATTTGATCACTTTCATTGGACTGAGCGAGAATCGAACCTGCCAAGTTGGAGTCAAAAGGCCAGCGCCGCAACCGTCTGGGCCACTCACCCGGCCTAAGATAGCTTTTCGGCGACGATGGAATGGAACTGGGAAGGACGTTGGAGTATCCTTAATTAAGATACAGTTCTAACATTTTCCCGGTATGAAAATCGGAACCCCCGAAAAAAGCTTATCAGAGATGCCGATCGTAGGGGTCGAACCCAACATCTCCCACACGCCCGTAGCCCGAAGCCAAATCTCTCGATACATCTCTCTTGTTGTCACTTGGTAAATTTCCAAGTGTCTACTTTAAAATAATATTTAGGACAGTGTTTTATTATCTTCCTTGAATTAGGACAATTTTCTATTTCGTAAAAGAAATAACGGCTTCCTGTTCAACTAACCTTCTTGTTATAATTACGGTTAATTTTGAGGGCGGTCAAATAAAAGACCGGCATCCTTAAATCATGCACCGGTGACGTGAATTCCACGGCTCAGTAGACAAGAAACGAACTGTGATGAGTACACATGCACTCTAGCAAGCCCTGCTGACCCACTCCCTTATGACGCGTTATGAGGGTCATGTGGCTGCAATGGGACACTGCGCCAAGTTAAGGAAAACACATGTCTTAAGACTGATTTATGTTCGCTCTCATTCACAAAATGTTTTAAAATCATTTCCCAGTATATCACAGGGTTACCTAATCAAATCCGAAGTAGGTCAACTTGGCTGCAAAATGTCAGAGCTTCAAATCAGAGCTAAGAAGTGCTATGTTCTTGTAATATACACGGGCATTTCAAAAAATAAGGTAACACTATTTTATAGGCGGATATATGTCCGACTCGTTGGCTGAACGGTCAGCGTACTGGCCTTCGGTTCAGAGGGTCCCGGGTTCGATTCCCGGCCGGGTCGAGGATTTTAACCTTAATTGGTTAATTCCAATGGCACGGGGGCTAGGTGTATGTGTTGTCTTCATCATTATTTCATCCTCATAACGACGCACACGTCGCCTACGGGAGTCAAATCAAAAGACCTGCACCTGGCGAGTCAAACCCGTCTTGGGATATCCCGGCACTGAAAGCCATACGACATTTCATTTCATAGGCAGATATAAGGAGATAAATTAGTAGGGAACTAATACGCATCCCTCTTGTCTAAGCTCTTATTCCAACGGTACACCAAGGCATCGATGCCAGTATGGAAGAAATCTGCGTCCAGTCCCTTAAGTCACGACATGACGGCATGCAGAAGGGTCTATCATGGCTTAATCCCTTACAACGTAGGTGCTTCCGCAACGGCCCGAAGAGATGGAAAACACTAGGTGCCATGTCAGGACGGTAAGGAGGATGGTCTAGACGGTTGATCTTTTTTCTTACAATTTGCTTTACGTCGCAGCGACACAGGTAGAACGACGGGATAGGGAAGAGATAGGAGCGGGATGGAAACGACCGTGGCCTTAACTAATGTACAGACCCAGCATTTTCCCTGTTGTGAAAGTGGGAAACCGCGCAGAAACATCTTCAGAGTTGCCAACAGTGGGGTTCGAACCCACTATCTCCCGAATGCAATCTGGCAGACGGTGGAATTCCTCACCAGGGGAGTGACAGTGGTACTTTTACGGTTTACGGCTTTCGGTGACGCCGAAGTGAGTAAGACGTAAAACTAATAACATTATAATTATTAAAGCCACATGGTTGTCCGCCTCTGTGGTGTAGTGGTTAGTGTGATTAGCTGCCACCCCCGGAGGCTCGGGTTCCGATTCCCGGCTCTACCACGAAATTTGAAAAGTGGTACGAGGGCTGGAACGGGGTCCACTCAGCCTCGGGAGGTCAACTGAGTAGAAGTGGGTTCGATTCCCACCTCAGCCATCCTGGAAGTGGTTTTCCGTGTGGTTTCCCACTACTTCTCCAGGCAAATGCCGGGATGGTACCTAACTTAAGACCACGGCCGCTTCCTTCCCTCTTCCTTGTCTATCCCTTCCAATCTTCCATCCTCCCGCAAGGCCCCTGTTCAGCATAGCAGGTGGGGCCGCCTGGGCGAGGTACTGGTCATCCTCCCCGGTTGTATCCCCCGACCCAATGTCTCACGCTCCAGGACACTGCCCCTTGAGGCGGTAGAGGTGGGAACCCTCGCTGAGTCCGAGGTAAATACCAACCCTGGAGGGTAAGCAGATTAAGAAAAGAAGAAGAAGAAGAAGAAAAATAAGAAGGTGAAGAAGAAGAAGAAGAAGAAGAAGAAGAAAGCCACAAGGATACGACATTTCATTTCAAAATTCCCACACACATTAGTAGAGACTCAAAGTGCTGCCGCATTAGTATACATCTAAACATTAGGCCAATCAAATGTTCTGTAAATTGTCGACAAGATTTTTGTCTCTCCGAATTTTGTGCCTCGCCTAGTGGTCCGATACAGTTTGCTTGCTTTTTGATGAACTCTACAAATCTAACGGAAATATGAATTTGATTTAGAGTGTATATTCATAGCTATGATAAGGTCGTTTTAAATTTAATTTGATTTGAGATTAGGAACACTAAACAGAAGTAAATTTGTTATTTCAAGGCAATCCCTTCGTCTTGGTAAATTCTTATAGATAGCTCTAACATTTACGTTTCTCTTCTCTTTGTAGAATGCTGTTGGTGCACGTTAAAATGCCACCGCTGAGGGCTGGTGGTGGGATGCAAGGAGCCACAAGGGAGCTTAAATTATTCCACGACACTTCTCCAGTGAAGGAGGCTTGTTTCCAGTGGAGATTGGGTAATAACATGGGGGATGTAAAAAGACTGAAGTAGTAGTAGGAGTAGTAGTAGAAGTATTTAAGTACGTCACAATTCCCACACTCGTCCTACTCACAGCATTAATAACTAAGATCCTAGAACTGTTTGACGGGATCGTACTGACGACAAACCTGCCCTAATTTGATGTTGACATCGCAGAAATCACCAACCAACGACCAGTCCTCATGCACAATATTAGATGATAGAAGAATGATGGGCAGTTCGTCTTCGGGTAATACGAGAAACATCAGCCTCTGAACTGAATGATTATCTGTAGGAGATAGAAATTTAACTTATATCAGCAGCGAGTAAAGGACGAACTGTTGTATGTTCGGCGCTCCCTTTCTCGCTCCTCCAGCCAGCTGCACGCGCGCCTGTGTATCATTCTGCTAGCTTCGACGCGCAGCCCTCAGTGCGCGTGCCTGACCATCGAGTGTACTATAAATACGAGCTCCCTGCCTGCTTACTCGCCCACTCGCCCCGGTGTCCAGCTCCAGAATACACCCTACGTCGAGCACGGAGGCTACTCCTCTTGAAAATGTGCTTCGACCAGGTGGACTGAATTTCTGGCAGTACGAGGTTTCACCTCTGGTCACCGCTCCCTTACCTGTTTCCGCTGCCTATGTTCCGTAATTCTTTTACAAGCCATTTTCATTCCCTAATTTACGCAAGCTCCCTTAGTTTCGCTAGGTGGAATTTCTTCAATCAATTGAACTTGCTTTTTAGGAATTCAGGCACTTCAACCAACAAGGACTCTCATGAACATTTATGTTAGTGTGCCAGATAGTTCTCGACTATCAAAGTGTCAGTTCACAAAGACTATCTTTTCAAGATAGAAGTGTGTATATAAAGACTGCAAACCTGTACATATTGTATAAAGGCAGACTTTTATCAAGATTCAATATTCCTTTTTGCTTCAAAATAAATTTCAGTTATTTGTGTAAATATCATAAAGTGAAGCAATAAAAGTTGTGTTTTGTTAACTTCAACCTTGGTTACAACACGAACTACTGCACTAATCACAAACGTTCATTACATCTAAATCAAATGTGAGCTCATTCCGTGTGGTAAACCGTTCGGTATAACTGGCCTATAAGAAGGTCAATCACACCAATTATACTTCAAACGCGTGAGAAAATGAACATATTTGAACATTGTAACAGCATTACTGGAAGACAGGGCGTGTTCCCCTGGTACCAATTGTGAGGTTGGTTTAGATGAATATTCTGTTTCTGTATTCTAATGCAACGCCCCTTAGTTACTTGTGTATCTTATTTTCCTGCACCTTTATTTTAATTTTGTTTTCGAGACCGTCAACTTGAAAGTAATTTCACCAGAGTCTTGCTGACTATATCATAACTATCAATAGTACACAGTCCTATTTACAAGCATGAAGTATTTGGCAGAGAAACGATCTCCAGGACGGTAATATTTTGTAAGGTGCGAAGTTATCGTTTCAAAATTCGATGTGAAAATTCCTTGTGACCGTCGTAAGGGAATTATTTTGGGTATTATCCCAGAAATCCTCTTACTCCAAGAAAATGAGGGCATTGAAGCAAATACAAATACATTGGGACTATTTCCTCCCTTCGTCTACCTTCTCAAGGGAAGTTAGGACTGAATTTATAAAAAATGGTAATTACTGATAGAATTGAATGAAATTTGGTTTGCGGTCGCCTAATGGTGAAAGAAGGAAAATAGCAACAGAACTTTCTGAGAAATTAACACTTACAATTTAAAAATTTAAAAATCGATAAGCATAAAAAATGCTCCAGCTGAACAGTTACTTCAAATATCACATTGAAAACTGGTGTACAGGCACTTCAAGGTATGGAAAGAATTGTTTGCTATTTGCTTTACGTCGCACCGACACAGATAGGTCCTATGGCGACGATGGGAGGGGAAAGGCCTAGGAATTGGAAGGAAGCGTCCGTGGCCTTAGTTAAGGTACAGCCCCGGCATTTGCCTGGTGTGAAAATGGGGAAACCACGGAAAACCATCTTCAGGGCTGCCGACAGTGGGGCTCGAACCGACTATCACCCGATTACTGGATACTGCACTTAAGCGACTGCAGCTATCGAGCTCGGTGGAAAGAATTTTAACAGAGAGAAAGTCTGCATATGTAGTCCATGAATGTGAGGAAAAAATGTGTTTTATGTGTTTATGTTTTTATCAAATTATGCTTAAAAATACCCCTTTGAAGGCCACTATCTTTTAAAGTATCAACATTATTATTTCTGTTAATATCAAGACAATACAGGTGTTAACAACCCATAAAATTCTCGTGGAATTTGAAACCAAATTGCTTCAGCCTGAAAATATATATATGAAAAAGACACATTTTTGTAAGTAAAAGCTAGTGGATGGGGACTCAACCGGACATTTAAATATCACGCTAGTACTTTAAACATGGCGGAACCCGAAAAATACCGCCGCCAAATGATCCGCAGGAGTCCGGCGTACACTAAAATGCACTAATTGAAAAATCGATCATTTTTACTTTTTTGACCAAAAACTCAGTCCCAGCCTCCTTTAAGCACACGTAATTGTGGACAAATAAACTGTAAGCACGGCATAAAGTAGTTTGTAAAGCATGGGAAAAATTCACCTCTCTTTTTTAACATCATCATCATTGTCATCGCTATAATAGTAACTGTACCGTCAGTAAGGCCTCACCCTTCTGGTAAACACGTTTAACGCCTGAAGACAGTGAAATCTCACGAAGACAGCAAAAGTGTAAGTATTTAATTTTCTAATGACACTATCGTGGATTTTGAGTGGCCCCTAGGGGCTTAGGTTGTGTTCTGCTTAGTAAAGTATTGTACCTTTCAGAGTGTTGGCACTCGATAACTTAATTCACCTGTTTCTAAGTTGCTACTGCTGTCAGTTCATATTACACCTCCCAATCATATCCCAGCTTGCCCCTATAAATGCTGGTAATATTGGAACTTATGGATATATCTGGATCTTGTGGAGTGCAGCGACAAGTGAGATTCTCCTCACAGGAGGCTAGGGACGAACTGGGGCAGCATGTACTGTAGGCGCAAGAAAATTCTCTAATATGTGAACTTATTTGCGTGTGGCGACAGGAAGATACCAACGTTTTCCTCTAGCACAGGGCCTCTCAGGGTGCATGAGCTTGGTGCATGCACTGTGCACGGTGCAAAAGACGACTTCGCTTGGTTGACCAGAGTGCAGACCCCCCACTCCTCGATTTGGAGGAATAGCGCTTACTCTCTCTTTCCTCACGCCTGTCTTGCTCGCTCCCACTGTCTCCCTCTTCCACACTTGCCCCGTAGTTCTCCAAATCCGAACTGAGTTGCGCCGAGTAGAGCCGAGCTTAGCCGAGTAGCCCAGAGACGAAGCGTTGGTCCGAGACAAGCCGAGCGCGACCGATGAACAGTTCACGGAGCTCTTGCGCCTCGATTTGCACGCGTGAGATTTTGGGCGTTTGAGAGGCCCTGCTCTAGCATGTAAGCCGCGTTTACCTTTATTTTAAATGTAGGCTTCCGTAAATGCTGTTCGTTCTTCTGTGGACAGAGTGTATTCACCCTAGTGGGTATCATGGAATTCTCTAGGATGTACGAGTGTGGACCCTCTTTTCACTTGTTCATTTGCTTTTGCATGACCGTTATTTTCTATTTTTTTTAAATTTCTTCATACCTTTCGGCAATTAATTTCTTTCCCGCCTTGGTCAGCAAGCCAACGGCCGTAGCCGTGTTGAAACACCGGATCCCGTGAGATCTCCGAAGTTAAGCAACATTGGGCGTTGTCAGGAGTTGGATGGGTTGCCGCGCGCTTTTGGTGGGGGGTAAGGGAATGGAGGAGCGGAAAGGAACTGGCCACCCTACCGCACGTAAACTCCGGCTCAGGAACACCTCTGCGGAGGTTCGGACCTGCCTTCGGGCAGAACAACCCGTACCTTACCTTAGTCAGCAACGTGGTATGGCTTGTCCTCTGTTGCATTGGGCCTTCAGCCCTATTAGGTTTTATGGCAAGTCATGTCGCGGGATTGCACGCGTGGAGTCAGCATCTCATTCAATTTTGTTCTCGGCCTTTCCAATTGCCCCATTTTCTCCTTTCTTGCCCGTTTATGTTGATCTTCGGCTCTTATTCTCCCTGGATCTTTCTGATCTATTTGCTGTTTATTGCTCCCCTCTGAATAAAGGGCAGTGAGTGGTGTTAAAGCTAATAAGCTTTAAACTCTACGCCCGTGAGGCCATTGTAAAACAAAGCTGAAGGTCCGATATATTTCTCAAGGAAAATATTTATTATTGGAAGCTCTAGCTTCTTATTCACTGACTAAACCAAAGATGATTTTAAGACTAAAAAATCTTGCATTGTAAAATGGAAGCTCCACCGTGTTAATATTTAAGCTCTAAAGCATAATCTCTAATTGACCCTTGTTAATGTGTATTCTTATTGTTATCTGTTGTTAAATATTGCTGTTGTTGTTGCTATCTTTGAAAATATTCATAAAAAAAAGAGAAAAGAAAGGATAATTTGGGGAATACCTTCAAAATTAAAAGTTTCCTGTGTGGTTATTTATCCATCACCTAGGCGCTGCCGCTTTTCCCCCCTCTACTGACCTTGTATATCCCTAACAATAATAACAATCCGTTGGCAAATAATATTGCTTTCTTCATGATAAATCACGCGCTTAATGTAACGAACCTAACACTATCGATAATCTCAAAAACGGATATGTTTTCTATAAGAGGATAGAAAAATTTCAATAATTTCCAAAGAAATAACAATTTGCAATGGATGATGATGCCAAAATTGTGTACTTAAATTAAATCAGTTTGGTAATGCTGTCCAGCTTAAAGCAATTTGGTTCGCACCCGACAGTTTCTCTTGATCCAGAGGGCTTTGCATGTCACCAGCCAGAAGCCATAAAGCGGCCCGTCTGTCACTCAAGAGCTCCGGCTAGACGTCGGACAAGTAAGTTGACAGGTTCAAACAGTCTCTGTGCCCAAAATGAAAAGTTTTAAAACATGTTAAATCCACTCCATGAGACATTCAGACGTTATTTTCGTATACGGTCAAGATAATTTAATTATGAAATTGTAATTCCACAAAATTAACATCTTCTAACAGCGACATATTGCTGGCTTAGAGGATATTAGAAACTCTAAGTATGTAATGAAGTTCGAAGTGCAGAAAGACAGGCATACAGTATACCTATAACATTATGCTTGTCAAGTAAACTTTACTCTTGTACTAATGCGTATGCTAAAAGTGTACGAAAATAATAATAATAATAATAATAATAATAATAATACCGTTTGAGCCACTCGCCCCAGTATTATTATTATTATTATTATTATTACGAAAAGTGCATACAAGTGGAATCTTCGTCAAGCAGAAACTGTATTACAAATATAAAATCTGCTCCATTGCCGGGCTGAGTGGCTCAGGCTGTTGAGGCGCTGGTATTCTGACTCCAACTTGACAGGTTCGATCCTGGCTCAGTCCGGTGGTATTTTAAGGTGCTGAAATACGTCAGCCTCGTGTCAGTAATTTACTGGCACTTAAAGAAATTCCTTCGGGACTAAATTCCGGCACCTCGGCGTCTCCGAATGTCGTAAAAATATAATTAGTCGTATTTATTTGCCATTTAAGGGTGGTTAAATGCGGTGGGCTAGTGCTAGCAGATTTGTAGACATACAGAGAGCTCCCTTTTCAAGGCTAAATTTCACGGGTGGTGGTGGTGATTATTGTTTTAAGAGAAAGTGCAACTGGGCAACCATCCTCTGTATAACACTAATCAGAGAGGAAAAATGGAGGGAGTCCGACAGTTCGAAAAATGAAGGTATCGGCCAAAGGAGAACAAGGGCCACGAGGGGCGTGAATATGAAAGACTCCCTAAGCCTCCATACGTAATACCGTCGGGGTCGGAAAAGAACAAGAGTTGACCAAGAGAGGTCGGATAGGATAGATGAAAGTAAGGAGCCGGGCACAAGTAAGTGGAACCAATGTCAGGACTCAGCTAAGGGCCTCGTGGTCGCAAACCCACGCTCCAAAGTTCAGAGCCCCTAGGGCGCTAAATTTCACACTTTGTCATCTCGTACCTATATTATTTGAAAGGGTTATGGAACATATTATTATTATTATTATTATTATTATTATTATTACATCGTTATGCCCTACTCAGGAGCACGGTTGAACTACCTTAGCTGATGTGTTGGCCTTCTTTTCCTCCCAAAATCTCTTCATCCTCTCGCTGAGCTGCTTCCTTCGTTCTTCTGTCCAAGTTATAGTAGCTCTGGTGTTGGGTTTGTCTTCAAAGTGGTGATTGTCAATTTTGGTTCTGAATTTACATCTGACCTGTACAATGTGTTCTGATGTTGATTTCCTGGAGATCTGTTTCAGTTTCACGAAGCCAGCTGTTCTTGGTTTTTAATGAAAGGGCCAGGTTGAGAATTCTTTTCGTTAGCCTGTTGGTGTTCATTCTGCTAATGTGTCCATAAAATTTCAATCGTCTTTTCCGAAAAGGGTGAGAATTTTTTTCAGAATGACAATATATCTCCTGGGATTATTATTATTATTATTATTATTATTATTATTATTATTATTATTATTATTACTATGTAAACAATGCCAACAGTTGGGAACGGCCCACACCGGAATGCGGCGTAGGCTGCTGATGTTCTGCGGGCACCTTTACGAATGGGAAATAGTAGGCTTACAAAGAGGATCCGACCTTGATGTCCTGG
Source organism: Anabrus simplex (assembly GCF_040414725.1). Lineage (NCBI taxonomy): Eukaryota > Metazoa > Arthropoda > Insecta > Orthoptera > Tettigoniidae > Anabrus > Anabrus simplex. The sequence goes on from NC_090268.1 coordinate 148,179,368, forward strand.
ACAGATCCAAATTCTGTGATATGGCCAATTCTCGGTCTCCGCCGTCTAGAAGCACTATGCCATAAAATCCACTCCCATAGGAGAGAAAGAAAAGGAAAAACATATTAGCTGGACTCAAGAGATAGCCTATTGGGAACGAAAACCAACCTCCAAAAATGATTCAATCAATCAATCAATCAATCAATCAATCAATCAATCAATCAATCAATCAATCAATCAATCAATCAATCAATCAATCAATCCTGATCTGCATTTAGGGCAGTCGCCCAGGTGGCAGATTCCGTATCTGTTGCTTTCCTAGCCTTTTCCTAAATGATTTCAAAGAAACTGGAAATTTATTTAACGTGTGATAAGCATTCCCTGGGGGACCTAAATCAATGCTTGAGGCTGACTAAGTACCTATTACAAGGTATCCATAAGATAACTCTGGGATTTGAAGTTAAGTATTTTAATGAAATCGAAAAAAATAGCGCGCCACAAATGAGGCACGTATCCAACCGCAAAAAAAAAAAAAAAACCTTTCAAACCATATATAACACATTATCCTTTATTTATGATTTCATTAAAATATGTAACTTCAAATTCTAGGTGTTCTTTTATGGATATCCAGTATTTAATACAGCGAATGGCAGATCTCTTTTGGGCAATCTATGGTTGAGTTTTAACTAATTCTGACGGATAAACACAAAATGTGTCACACCAAAGATCTTTTTAACATGCCGGCATCATAATATATGGGATGTCTAATTGACATTTCTCCGCCCTTCAAAAATCCGACATCTCTGCTGGTTTTGAACCCACGACCTTCGGATCTCGAGGCCGACACTCTACCACTAATCTACAGAGGGAACATTGAGTTACAAGAATGTATTAATGATCCGATTACTCTGCCGAAAGACATAGTCTACATAATGTTTTATTTTTGCTAATTGCTTTACGTCGCACCGACACAGATAGGGCTTATTGCGACGATGGGACAGGAAAGGCCTAGGAATCGGAAGGAAGCGGCCCTGGCCTTAATTAATGCACAACCCCAACATTTTCCTGGTGTAAAAGTGGGAAACCACGGAAAACCATCTTCAGGGCTAACGACAGTGGGGTTCGAACCCACTATCTCCCGGATGCGAGCTCACAGCTGCGCACTCCTAACCGCACGGCCAACTCGCCCGGTATCACATAATGAATTAACATAGATCGTAGTAGCGTTCTATAACTAATTAATGCAGTTGAAAGGGATCAGGACTATTTTATAAAAAAAACTTTAGATTCGATGTTGATATAATCCATATGGGTTTTCTGGTGATATTTGAAACCATCTGATGGTATTCTTTCAGGAGCGAAATATATCATTCTATAGTAAAATGTGCTCAAAACGGGGTTTATAAAGCGGAAACTTGTCCACTACGGAATATTTTCTCGGTCCCATTGAAGCTTACGCCGTTAGAATATTCTTTCTTTTGTTTAATGCGGAATCTACTCAACGCGGAAACGGAACGAAAAATGAAACGTTTTTTCAAAATCCACTTGTACAATGCGGAAAATATTAGGAACTTGTGTATTCTTACGTACATTATTTGTGTCTTTCTGGTGCTGGCATAATCAGTGTCACTGTTTGGAAGAATTGATGCACTCATTTGAAGAGAGTGATAATACAGATGGTGGAACGAATGGTGTGCTTGAAAACACGTCGGCAATATGTTACTTGTGTGAAGCAAGAAACGTACCCTACGAGACAGAGATTTCCATTCGAAGTGATGAACAACTTAACGACACACAACATCTTCTAATCAGCTAGCAGCGAGAAGGGCGGAGAAAGAGGAAGAGACGGAAGAAGAATAAGAAGAATATGAAGATCAAAACAGGATTCGAACCCACGAAGAGGCCCACAGTGCTTTTGTGACTTAAAGCTATTTGCCATTACATCTAACTCTTCCACTCTTCTTGAATTAATGTAATGAGCTCAGGGCGGCATACAGAAAGACTCGATAGAAAGAAGATTCTTTGTTTGATGTGGTGAAGGAAGCTTGGGGTTGTGAAGCAGTGTACAGAGTTTTACGATGGAAATAAGTTTAAGGGATGTATATGCAGTGTTCTGAAATTGTGTAATATTGTGGCGTGGTAGTGCCTAAATGAAATACTGTGTACCACGCTGTATGTAATAATAAAAAACCCACGACAGTTAACGCCCTTGAAAGGGCCTTGGCCTGCCCAGCGACAGCCGCTCAGCCCGAAGGCCTGCAGATTACGAAGGGTCGTGTGATCAGCACGACGTATCCTCTCGGCTGTTATTCTGGGCTTTCGAGACCGGGGCCGCTATCTCACCGTCAGATAGCTCCTCAATTCTAATCTCGTAGGCTGAGTAGACCTCGAACCAGCCCTCAGGTCGAGAGAAGAATCCCTGACCTGGCCGGGAATCGAACTCGGAGCCACCAGGCGAGAGGCGGGCACGCTACCCTTACACCATGGGGCCGGCATGTAATAATAAAGCGCAGTAATAATAATAATTATTATTATTATTAACAAATGTGTGCACTACAGTACTACGTGCATTGAACTGGATAGCCGAGCGTCATACATAGGCAGATACCGACAAGCTCTAAATAATATTTTACCGAGCTCGATAGCTGCAGTCGCTTAAGTGCGGCCAGTATCCAGTAATCGGGAGATAGTGGGTTCGAGCCCCACTGTCGGCAGCCCTGAAGATGGTTTTCCGTGGTTTCCCATTTTAACACCAGGCAAATGCTGGGGCTGTACTTTAATTAAGGCCACGGCCGCTTCCTTCTACTTCCTAGGCCTTTCCTATCCCATCGTCGCCATAAAACCTATCTGTGTTGGTGCGACGTAAAGCAAATACAAAAAAATTAAAATTAATGTATATTGTATTACGTTTTGTGTAACAGTGGTGGCGATTGGTGTTTTATTCAAAATTAGTTTCATCATACTGAAGAACCTAACAGTTAAAAAATAAATGATCTATGTTTCATATTTATACCATATAATACTCACTAATTTTATGGAAACATAGCCACTGTAAGATGTTACATTTGAAGTTTCTTGCACTGCTTCCAGAAATTGCTGTGGAAACCCTCCTTTATTTCCTAATATCTGTCTATTTTCCTACTATCCAGAATCTCGACTCTTCGGATCTTTTTGTTAGTGTAAGTATAACCACTCATTAAGTATGATTACACCCAGAGAAATCTCTGTCTCCCGAACAGAGCCTCGCCGCGCGAAGAATACCGGCAGCAAATGGGCGAAACAGTAAATTTAGCATTTGCAATTGTAAAGAAATGAATATGTAAATTAGCTTGGAAGACTGCGACGAATTGTAAGAAGAAAATTGGACACAGTGAAGGCACTTGCCTGCGTACGGAAGATGGTGTATGGTGGCCATATGCAGGCAGACGATGCGGGTGCCATTAGAAATTCAATGAATACTATAGCACACAAAGGACAAGATGCGGCAGGAAATGCTTATACAAGTAAAATGAAGCATGCATGTAAATATCTGACATTATCATCCTATGTTTACGTATAATGGTAACACGAAATTGCAGCTGCGTACATACAGACACTAAAGAAACTATTCTCAATGGTAGTGCCCTTCGATAGAGAAGTTTAGAAAGTTGTTACACTTAATTCCATCTGTCTGGTTGTCTTCATTCCCCTCCCTGAAGGGGAAGGCAGGCCACCTAGAGGGTAATGCCCTCTCTCTGGCCAGGAGATTAGGGCAGATTGGCGTAAGTAAATTATTAAGTAGATGGGTTAACCATGTGGACAGTGAGGAGATAGGTAGGGGTATGTGGCATCTTGGTTAATTATTTGTATACTGTTATGAGGTTAATTAAATACGGTAAATATTTTATTTTAGCACATTTTTATTTTATTTTGTTCTTGTGGTGGTACTGAATAGTTTGTTTGGAGATGATAAAAATATGGGGTAAGCGATTGGAAGTGGGAAATATGAAAGGTGTACGAGCCTTTTTTTTTTTTGTGGTGAATAAGGGAACACCGGAAGCGGTTGAAGTTGAGAAGTACGAATGGGCGGGCATTTTTATTCCGTTCTTCTTCTTTTAAAAATAATTTTGCTTTACGTCGCACCGACGGCGACAATGGGATAGGAAATGCCTAGGAGTGGGAAGGAAGCAGCCGTGGCCTTAATTAAGGTCTCTCCAACATTTGCCTCGTATGACTTCTTCTTCTTCTCACCAACCATGATAACCATAAGGACAGTGAAAATATCCCTCATCCACGCCCACCCAGATTACCCACTTGATTTAGAAAAGATATATATAAATGACCTAAAATATGCTGTAAATAGGGCGGGGTCTGAGGTGAAGTACGGAGCTTAATTGTGACAGGGGTCTGGTGGGGCAGAGACCAGAGTTTCACGCGGTGTGAAAGTGAAATGCTTATTCAGTTCTCAGTGCGATGTCCGAAAATGCAGATTCAAAGCTTGGTTATTTAATTTCATCCCATTGTGCGTAAGAGGAAAAAACTTCAACGTTTTTTATGTGCTGGTGGTTTAAATTCGGATTTATTTATTTGTTTATTTATTTTTTTATTTATTTACACATCGTTGTCTGCGGGATATTCCTTGTATTGAACAAGTACTTTGCCTTTTTCGGGCAGAGAACACCAATTCTCAAATTTATGTTCACGGCGTATGCAGTATATCCAGTTTCCAGAAATTCCATTTTCCCGTCATGCCATAACAAACAAAGAAACAAACAAACCAGCAAATAGACAAACTCAAATATTGAACTGTACCTAATTTCCACTTTTGTGTACCTAAATGTAGATTTGTTGGACTGAACAAGGAGCAAGTGTCCACCAGCCTGCACAACAGTTCCGTAAGGAGAGTAGTATAAGTATTAGGGGTACCGTCTTTTAGAACCCCTACAAATTCTTGCTACAGCAGAGCTTTCCAAAGTGAGTGCTGCGGAAACCAGGAGTGCCGTTTTAACGTCAAGGATGCCGCGATGTCGAAGTACAGTCAAATTTGCAGCAAAACTAATAATGATATTTCTGCTATGCATTAAATGAAGACAGTGAAGCGTGGAAAAGTCTGAAAATGTTAGGTAAATAAATGCGTGTGAATTTGTCATGCATGCATCCTGAAATTAAACAGATCCGTAAAATTCGCAGCAACCTCAAGCAAGTCAATGAACATTCCTGTGAACATACCACAACCTCTTCAGTGATATGCCATTATGAATATGCAGTATGTTTTGACTTCTTAAATGTGTTTAATAAAGTATTATAATTACTAAAACTCTTAACAATCATCGTTCATTAATTTGTAATTATTATTTCCAATCACTTTGTAATTAATGTTGCTTTGTGGGTGCCGTGTAAAATCAGGTGCCGACATGAAGCAAAGCCCTGAGCTACAGGAGAGGAGGACTAAGAACTAGAGCCCTGGTAATCACTACCAAACTGCTACGGTTTGTGGTCACGTAATCTTGGGCCTACAAAGTGAACTCTCAACTATCTGTGCCACACAGTTGGCACCTAATTCTAGAGAGCTGTAGTTTAAACACAGTAGAGAAGAGTGAACCTGAATTTACTGCTGCAGCCGGCTCGGCTAATATGAAACTTCATTACAACATATGTTCACAAAATTCACATTGGCTACAAAACAAAGTGTAATCCATATTTATTGAAGTTAACACACAATATGAGTGTGTACATTGGAGCGCTGGCTGATGGCAATCACAAATTTTTCCCGAACAAAATACACATGGAGTTCATTGTTATGAAAACTGGCGATGCAACAGATTCGGGCGAGTCTATTGAATCGTATCCCCAATGAAAACAGTGACTGGGTTCAGAAATGTTATTACGTGCCTTCATACTAGGCGGGAATATGCGATCTGAACAAACAAACCAGAAACTCTCGACAAAATAGCATACCGCATGCGCAGTAGTACATCGTCATATATTCATTTCTAGATGCTATGCGAGAAAATAGGTTATGTATTCTGATGTTTGTTGTTTAAAGGGGCCTAACATCGAGGTCATCGGCACCTAATGCTGCGAAATGAGACGAAATGAAATGACAACTTAAAATTCCAAAATCCTCCACTGACCATAATTCAAAGAAGAATGAAGAATGACTGGATGGACGGATATGAATTTAAAACGATCAGTGGAAATTACCCACAGAGCCTCACATGCACAGAACCTGGCACAAAACAATAGAATTACTGACCAAGGGACTGCTTCTATAGCACGATGCTGAATCGATTAGGCGTATTGTCAAAACGTGTAGAAAATCTAGGTCATCAGCCCCTCATAATGGTATTTATCGCTAGGAAAGTAGAACCATGCTATGTGTAATGTTGCGGTACTAATCAAAAGTAGCGGAGACTCGCGGTATTCCACACATTATGGTACCATTCTTAGGTAGTGTAATGGGCACATGTCACAGAGACCTATAGTGTCTCGCACACTGCGGCACCACTTACAGGTAACGAAAACCTATAAAGGCAACGCAAACCTGTGGCATTCCTCACATGAGTGGACTAACCACAGGGACTCGTACTATCCCGTGGAATTCCTCACACAGTGGGAACTGAGCCTAGGTAAGGCAGAACCATGGTGTCGCTCATCCCATGGTGTCGCTCATATAGGGGTACGAATCACAGGTACTGTAGGACCCTGCTCCTGATTCACACTGTCGCTACTAACAACAAACTTATTGCGTACCTAACATAGTGGTACTACGCGCAAGTAAATGCAACCCATGGTGCTCCCTGCGTGATGGTACTAATTACAAGTAGTTTCATGGTTCTAATTGGATCATCCCTTGGTCGCCCCCTTTGTCACCTCTTACGATAGGCAGGGGATACCGCGAGTGTATTCTTCATCTGCGTCCCCCACCCACAGGGGGTTGTGTGTTTGGTCCGCGAAGGGCATTTTATTTCCCTCAAGTCCGCCGGCAAGCCGGTTAGGACAAACCTATCCGCCACCTGGGACGCGCCACGTGGGAGTATCGCCTCTCCCCCTTCTACGCCAGCGTAGCAGGTTCGTGGGTTACGTATTCTTGTGTGTGTTAGATGTATAATTTGTTTGTTCGGTTATGTACATCAAACATTGTAAAGTAATAGTTAACCGTCCTGATGCGTTCCAGGACTGCTCTCTTGATTTTTCCAACTCAAGAAGTCAACCATTGCAATTTTCAGACCAATCCCGTAGATTCATAGATTGTTGATCACTGTTCTCCATCTCTTACCGTTCCTCGCCCTGTACAAGATCGTTGTTCTGTTAATAACTCCGCTCCATTCTGTGCTGTTGTTAAAAAAAAAGACTTTTCCTCCTCCTCCCTCTTTCCTTAAGAAATATAAAGTGCAAGGGAGTTCTTGATATATTAACGCACTCTTCTCCTAGCTGCAATTCCTAAAAGCTATTCTTCCATAAATTATAGATTCTTAAAACAGAACTTTTTGTTACATTAGCCGACCATGGAACTCAGTGATTTTTTTCTAAATCGACCGCGGGAATTCTTTCACGCGCCGTTAAATCTACCGACATAAAGCTAATGTATCAAAGCCCCTTCAAATACATTTTAACCAGGGCTCTAACAACCAGCTAGAAAATAAGGCATTAGATCCACTGATTATTTCAAATTCATAATTATTTTCTTCGTCATCTTTTTAAATTCTAGTCAGTGGGTAAATTTTAAATTTTAATTATTACTATATTTAGTTTCATATCGATAGCGGCCGATGACCTAGACGTTAGTACCAATTAAACAACAATCACAATCATCATCATCATAATCATCATCATCATAAAAACCAACTGTCTACAGTCTCGGGCACTCAGTATTTATGGTCATGTTAATGTATAATAAACTGGATGTTGCATTCAAGTCGATTAATGCAAATTATAATTAAGAAAAAACAATACATTTTTGTTTTCAATTGTTAAATACATTCAGTAAACTTCTAGATACTGATTTTCAGTGAAAGGAAATCATATTATGACCACTTCAGTATTACTTGTACATTACTATTTGGACAGCAAATGCGTAATTGGGCGTTAAACAATTAATGCATTCTAATGTTGCTTATATGCAGGGCTCTTTTTCTGGGAGAAAAGTTACCGGTATTCAACATGTAGGTGCTATTACAGCAACTTCCACACTTCTAATATGCACTCCGATATACCCTTGCTGGCCTAAGCAAAGGCTTGATTGTATTTTTGCAGAAAGATGGAAAAAATGAAGGCCTAGACTAACTTGGGAGATGATGTTGGAGGTAATATTGATAGAAGGAATCTTCACGAAGCGACTGACTAAATCTATAGCTGTTAAAAATGAGCTATTGATGTACTATATTGTAGTGTAAAGCTCATTGGTGATAATGATGATGATTATCTTTACTTGTACTGTAACTGCATGATGTGGGGGAGATGGTCTGAACGGGGACCACCAGGCTGGTCAGTGATGTACTGATCAAAAGGTCCTGAGGGCCTTCTCACAAAACATGAGTTCGCAGTGCATCCCTGACATTTGAGATGAATACCTTTACCCCTGCGAAAGCTGGTTGGTAGAAGGAGCGAGTGATGGCTGACTAATGTGGACCATTAATTTGCCGGCGTACCAGAGCCGTACGGCTGTTTGTCGATCAGGAGCGACATTCCACCAGCTCCCAAACGCAACCTTAAAACGTTTCATCCTAATTCCTAACAGTATACTTTATATTTTGTATTCAATAATGTGCTACGCTCAAACTTTTACAAATTTATTTAGCGTTTGGCATTACACATGAAATGAAATTTCTTAAACATACATAGCATAGAAGAACAAATAATAGAAACAAGAAAAACGAAGAATTGTATAGCCTAATGCCTAGTCAAATTATCCTGCCAAGGCACGATGACGTAGTACTGAGGACGTCACTCGGATCACCCAGATCGACTCTGAATTTGCTTTCCACGACGAAGCGACGGATTTTTTTGGGGGGTTCGGTTGTCCACAATCACAGCATGGGCTCGTCTGCTTACCCCGTTTATGCAGGTTGTACGCACATACTCCGTGTCCTGTTAGGATGCCATTGGGACTCTTCCCACACATACCGTGGGATTTGAAAGCCCTTGGGATTTTGTATAGGATCGATAAGGTCACCTACTTCCGATCCACAATGATATTCCCTGTTTGACAATAAACCGACTGCGGTACGTTCCAGAAATCCATCCCTGCAACTAGCCCGACAGCTTTTTGATAGTAACTTCAGCATTAATATCAAACAGATCAGTATAACGTTCAGGAACAACGAAATAAACATGTCTAATATAAAAAAAACCATCATATGGACTGGACGTTAGCGTTTCCAAATCATTAAAATAATCAGAAACTTGAACATACGGTATGAGGTGCTATTAAATATTTGTTGGAAAGAGTCATTTCTGATTTTGATATTAATTAAGCTGATGGAAATAGTAGAAAAATATATTCATATTTTGAAAGTGTATGAATATCTGTGTCCTCGGTTCGATATCCGCCTCGGTCGGTGATTTTAACCTTCATTGGTTAATTCCACTACCTTTGGGCAGGGTCTTTTTGTCACCATCTTCAACATTAGAATTCATCTTAGGTAGAGACCTATCTTCACAGGCGCACAGGTCAGCTTTAGTGGCCATACACCGTTAGGCCTATTACCATTATTTCATAACCCTAAACAAACAAAGACTGAGCGAGTGGCTGGGCGGTTTGGGTCACGTAGCTGTCAGTTTACATTCGGAAGGCAGTGGGTTCGAACCATACTCTCGGCAGGCCTGAAAATAGTTTTCCACGGATTCCCATTTTCACATTAGGCACATTAGGCTCTAATAAAAACGACGAACGCTTCCTTGTTACACTTAGCACTTTCTTGTCCCATCGTCACCATAGTAATTATCTGTGTCAGTACGACGTAAAGCAGATTGAAAAAACAAAAACAAAATTACACATCTTCAAGACCATGAGTTCCAAACCGTTTACCACAACTTGGACACTAGATGCTCTGAGCTAGGGTTCTAGTTGCACGGAATTCGCTTAAAGACACACACCCATCGTAACTTTTGAAATACCAGTCATGAGTCTTTTGACGTTCGACATTGGAGATCTTGCACATATTTGGAATTCTGCCATATTATTATTATTATTATTATTATTATTATTATTATTATTATTATACAGACTCACTTGGAAGAGAAATAAAAAAATCCTTACGCCGAAAAGCAATATTACGGCATTAAAACACTGAAGCACTATATGCATCTGAGACACTGATTATTGGCGGCAGATCATTGTTTTCTTTTTAAATTTCGTGTGGCTATTTCTAGCCGAGTACAGCCCTTGTAAGGCAGACCCTCCGATGAGGGTGGGCAGCATCTGCCATGTGTAGGTAACTGCGTTTTATTGTGGTGGAGGATAGTGTTACGTGTGGTGCGTGAGTTGCAGAGATGTTGGGGACAGCACAAACACCCAGCCCCGGAGCCACTGGAATTAACCAATGAAGGTTAAAATCCCCGACCCGGGCGGGAATCGAACCCGGGACCCTCTGAACCGAAGGCCAGTACGCTGACCATTCAGCCAACGAGTCGGACAGATCATTGGTTAAAGATGTAGAAAAGCAAGAAAGAAAAATCTTAAGGAAACTTCTTGGATCAATCTGTACAGGGGAAATCTGAATGATAGGGAAATCTCATGACGTGTATCAACACTCAGAGAAAATCTCAGACACATTTAAGAAAATACGTTTGAAATTTTACGGATATATTCTCAAAATGATCACAGATTAACCAAAAGAATTCTAACTTTGCTCTATCAATGAAAGTAAAAAAACAAGTTGGAAAAGATCTTCAAGAAATAGATATCGCAGACGATACTGTGCTACACAGATGTAAATTCACAAAATTAGCCGACAATCGCCGCTTTACACATCATCCAAGCACTACCACAAACAAAACGTGTTCAGAAGATCGCAAGAAATGCGTAGCGAGAAGATGAAGAGATTTTGGGAGAAGAAAAAGGCATCAGCTAAATAAGTTCAATCGCGCTCAATAGTCGGACATAACGAATAAATTATTATTATTATTATTATTATTATTATTATTAGTATTAGTATTATTATTTTGTCTTTCATTTCTTCATAGTTCATGAGCCTTACCATTCTTTTGTACATACACTCATTTTTCCTTCGATTTATTGGAACTGTTTATCTTCCCTGTGGGGTGGAGTCGAAGACCCCGTGCATGCCATAAGAGTAGGCTATTAAGAGGGGAGCAACCAGAGAATCTACTCTCTCTCTCTCGTCTTCTAATCCCCCCAAAATGTCCCTGATTCTACACTTTTTTTGTAGCGGAGAAAATGTTCAAGTGCGATTTTTTATCCATACGTCACGAATTTTTACACACAAAAAATTCGCAATTCTTTGCATCACTATTTTCTCAAATATTCACCATTTGAATCACTTCTGCTGTCTCCGTGCAGACTCTACTGAGATGAACCAATGACACTCCATACGACTGCTATCCAAAGTTATATAAATTTTAACATTTTTTTTACATTTGCCTTTACGTCACGTCGACACAGACAGGTCTTACGACGACGATGGGACAGGAAAGGGCTAGGAGAGGGAAGGAAGCGGCCGTGACCAGGAAACCGGAAAGTGTGAAACGACAGAAAAATGTAACTTCCCATGTTTACGTACATATCTCAGAAACTAAAAGAGGTATTTCCTTGAATGTTCTTTTGATACCTTTAAAATACATTCATCATTATTTGGGGTAGAATATGAAGCTTATGTGTGTAATATTTTGTGTCAGAAAGAACATTATATAAATTATATTTTTGAAATATTGTTAAAAATCCCCTTAACTGATGCACTTTTTTCTGAGAAGATACTCAAACCAGACCCAAGAAAGTTTAGATGTGTAATATATAACGAATGTTTTTATATATCGTAGTTAAAAATGAAAATACCGTGCGAGTTGGCCGTGCGGTTAGGGGCGCGCGGCTGTGAGCGTGCATCCGGGAGATAGTGGTTCGAACCCCACTGTTGGCAGCCCTGAAAATGGTTTTCCGTGGTTTCCCATTTTCACACTAGGCAAATGCTGGGGCTGTACTTTAATGAAGGCCACGGTCACTTCCTTCCCACTCCTTGGCCTTTCCTATCCCATCGTCGCCATAAGACCTGTCTGTGTCGGTGCGACGTAAAGAAAATAGCAAAAAACTGAAATTTTCTGTAAAAAATGAACTAATCAAGATATCTGATTAAATTTACTTCCATAAGCAGATCTATACTGTGCCTAAGAGACTACGAAGTTTCAAAACAATTATATGATTGTTTCCGATAAAAAGGTACACACATTTTCAAAAAATATGACTCTCGGAAAATCCAAAAGGAATGTTTGACTGGTAGCTGGCAGCTAATGATATTCAGCCTGCAGAGTTATGTTAAAACCTAATTTACCGGGCGAGTTGGCCGTGCGCGTAGAGGCGCGCGGCTGTGAGCTTGCATCCGGGAGATAGTAGGTTCGAATCCCACTATCGGCAGCCCTGAAAATGGTTTTCCGTGGTTTCCCATTTTCACACCAGGCAAATGCTGGGGCTGTACCTTAATTAAGGCCACGGCCGCTTCCTTCCAACTCCTAGGCCTTTCCTATCCCATCGTCGCCATAAGACCTATCTGTGTCGGTGCGACGTAAAGCCCCTAGCAAAAAAAAAACTAATTTAATTGCCTCAAATATAACTTCAGCAAAATAATCGATATACCAAATTCTTGAGGACAGAGTGGAAATTTTGAAAACTTAAAAACGAAGATTGATATTTCTCAGTTTTTAACACTTCCCGGTTCCATTATTAAGGCACAGGCCCTAGCATTTGCCCGATATGAAAATGGGAAACCACAGAAAGTCATATTCAGGGCAGTGGGGTTCGAACCCACTATCTCCCGAATGCAATCTGATAAACACATAATCCAAACCGTGTAGCCACTTGCTCCTCCCATCCTCTTTAATATGAGATATTGAACATTGTCGTTTCGTGTTGTATAGGAATTATTTTGATTCAGAAACTTTCATATTTCTTTAACCCTCACGGTTTAAGTACTGTTAACAAGCTGGACATGTATCTACTGTAGAACTCGCAGTTGAGACATGGCTTGTGAGTGCAACTCATTCTTGATACATGACTCGTGACCTTGATCAGCAACTTTGTATTGTCATCATCAGTGTCTCGTGACAGTCGATATAGTGCGCCATGATAAGATAAGCGACCTGTCGCACGTTAGCCACAAGGTCTACTCGTATCGGCCGGCCGGCCTTCCACCTGATTTATTAGCGTATTACAACGTTTGTTCCATGAGTTATATAACAAGCTGAACCGAACGTGGGTGGGTTATCCTCATACCATCTCGGAGCGCTGTTCGAATCCGGGTTCATGCAGCACATACTGCCCTGTCCTCTCGTGACTTATGGACGGCGTTACATTACAACCAGACGTCGCGAAATGCTCACAACGGTGATTGCTTTTACATTTTGCTATGTACGTAAAAGCAGCGAGAGAAACGAGACAAAAAAACAGGCGCCATGCTACCCGAAGATTTTCCGCGACTTAACTCTATAAAATTGATCATCTTTAACATTTACTTTTAAAATGAATAGTGATTATTAGATCTCTGAATTATAGGTGCTATTTTTATTGCATGTGAGAATAATAGGCTCTCAAATGTAACAATAACTCCTAAAAGTACGGAGTTATTCAGTTAAGATGACATTCCAGACTGTTTTGAAAATGGTATCTGTTTTATATATCTCACGTCAACACTAATCTCTTGTTCGCATTCTGGGCAGGGTATATTTAATTGTTCGGAGTCTGGACCGTTTTTGCCTTGTTCGCAATCAAGACACAACCATAAAGGTGCCGTACCAATATTCATCTGGAGTTGAACGTAGGAAACCACGAAGGGCCAGTTCTAGAATGACGGGAGGAACAACTTGACGTCATGCGTATTCCGAGTGCAGTAATCCTGGTTCCACTTGATATCTCTCTTGTTCCTTATGAAGCACTCATTTCTCCTCTGAACTGTCTTCGTTACGTTATTTCACCATAAAGATTGAGAGACCTCATTCTGTTTGTACACAGCCTGATCATCTCATTTCCCACATTGCATGAAAGCGGAAATGGATGGTCATAAAATGGCAATTGAACTCTACAGTTCGTGGTTGGAAACCTTCCAACTTAATTTGGTGGGAGAGATACTTTGCTGACCACGCGAGGTCCCACTCCAACGGTGGTAAGGCAGTCCTTAACGATGAACGACCTACACAATTCTATCTACAGTGGAAGCAGTGAAGTTCCAATCACTAACGTGCTGCATGAAGATTTCACTTAAAAGTTAAATAATGTTTAATTTAATACTTTACTTGCCCGTTTCAATAGTTTTATGAACATTAATAAGAGGCACGTTATGGTATGCCACAGTTCGTAGTCAGAATTCGCCCATACTTACGTCATTGTACCGTCTGTTTGGTAAAAATCTATCCATACATTTGCTTTTTAATCCGACAATTCTCGATGTGAACCTTGGTATTGTGGCGTAAAAGGCAATGGTATTTTAATCACAGTTCTATATAGAACGGATATCTGATGATGGTGCTTGATAATTAAATAGGCCTAACATCTAGGTCATCGGCCCCTTACGGATGTCTTGTGAGCTCATAGGTTAAAAAATCAGATCAAAATTAGAGGTATGGCTTTTCAGGCGTTTGCTCTATTAACCAGCGTTTCGTCTGACACTAGACTCGTCAGAGTGGGATGTGTCAGACCCTACCCACTGACGCTGGGGAGTATGTAGGTGAACTTATCAGAAGCCTATTTAAGAGGCACAGTCTGATAACTACATACGGGAGATAAAACTCCACAATGGAATTAATGCCCGCCTAGCAATTCCGAATGGAAATTCTAAGTTCCCATGGAGGGAATTAGATATTTTTCCACCAACAGAGCATATAAAAAATCAGATCAATGTATGGCTACCCAGCGTCAGTGGGTAGGGTCTGACACATCCCACTCTGACGAGTCTAGTGTCAGTCCTAAGACGAAACGCTGGTTAATAGAGCAAACGCCTGAAAAGCCATACATCTAATTTTGATCTGATTTTTGATATGCTCTATTGGTGGAAAAATATCTAATTCCCTCCATGGGAACTTAGAATTTCCAGCTCATAGGTTAGCCTCCAAGGAACATTTTTTGCCAGGCAGAACACTTTTAAACAAATACATGGCCTTCACTTTTTCTAGTGTAGCTAGGTTTTTCTTCGATACATGTTCCCAGACAATGTCTAAGGCGTATGGCATGACGGGGTCTGTTCGTACGTAGGCTTAGAACAGCATGTAAGTTATTACGTTATTCGGAACGCTATGCCATCCGTTGAATATATTTGGAAGCTGGGAAAGGTTAGAGAATCAAAAAGTATGTGGCAGGGAATAGTATAGTTCAGAGGAAATGTCCGGCTCCATGGCTAAATGGTTAGCGTGCTGGCCTTTGGTCACAGGGGTCCGGGGAACTTCTTGCGTTGGAGCACACAGGTGTCTTTTAAACTGGGGTGAATGATAAATACCATTAAATTGAATGGTAATAATATAGCCGTAAAATCAAGACTAGTGTTATAACTTGGGTAATGATGTTTATGAAAATAACAAACCAAACCAAACCCCATGGCACTACAGCCCTTGAAGGGCCTTGGCCTACCAGGCGACCACTGCAGCCCGAAGGCCTCCAGATTACGAGATGTCGTGTGGTCAACATGACGAATCCTCTCGGACGTTATTCTCACCGTCAGATGACTCCTCAATTCTAAACACGTACGCTGATTGGACCTCGAACCAGCCCTGTCCTCGCCGGGAATCGAACCCGGGGCCTCCGGGTAAGAGGCAGGCAAGCTGCCCCTACACCACGGGGCCGGCCTTATGTAAATAACAGGTCCATCAAATATAAACCAGAATATAAAATTAGCGGCTCTGGTAGCGAACGGAAATTGATGGAGCTTTGAGAGGATGTATGTAAGAATTTATTTATTTATTTATTTATTTATTGTGCTTCAGACAGGTACAAACGTAATGATGTGAAACACATATACATTTACTTTTACAATAGATAAAAAACAAATATTAAATTAAAATTATAATATTTCTTATGAAAGTCCTTGTAAAATAAAGTCATAAATGAAATAAAAAATACACTCTTCTTCAGTAGGGTTCTTGATGCGTCACACAACACAGAGCGACCGCTCCCTTCAGTACGCCATGAGCAAGCACGAGGTACACATATCCATTGTGCAGCACATTATGCCGAAAAATGGCACGAAAGCTTCGTAAATTTTGAGAAGGCTCCGTGCACAGTTTGGAGAAGCAACCTTTTCAAAGACCCAGACGTACTAATAGCACAAACAATTTTTGGCACGACGGGAAGAAGAGGAAAATGAGCCCCACCAATGATGACCACGGAGAAGCATCACTGCGGACAACATCTGTGCTGTACCTGACCGTGTTGAAGATGATCGGCGCATAAAACTACCTGACGGTTAAGGCGCTGGCCTTCTAACCCCAACTTGGCAGGTTCGACCGTGGCTCAGTCCGGTGGTATTTGAAGGTGCTCAAATACGACAGCCCCGTGTCGGTAGACTT
This sequence comes from Anabrus simplex, assembly GCF_040414725.1. Classification (NCBI taxonomy): domain Eukaryota; kingdom Metazoa; phylum Arthropoda; class Insecta; order Orthoptera; family Tettigoniidae; genus Anabrus; species Anabrus simplex. Next base: position 148,196,048 of record NC_090268.1, read on the forward strand.
ACTGGCATGTAAAAGAATTCCTGCGGGACTAAATTCCGGCACCTCGGCGTCTCCGAAGACCTTAAAAAGTAGTTAGTGGGACGTAAAACAAATAACATTATTATTATTATTATTATTATTATTATTATTATTATCATCATTATTATTATTATTATTATTATTATTATTATTATTATTATTATTATTATTATTAAAACTACCTGAAATTGCTTCACTCGTAGGAATAAGCTTTGCAGGTGCCCAAGCCATCATTAATGATGAACTTCACATTCGAAAATTGTCTGCCTTGTGAGTTCCTTGGCTCATCACCCAGGAACAAGAAATTCTGCCAGGATATTTATCGAAGGCATCTGAACAGCTACGAGGAGGAAGGATGTGATTTTTTTGCGTCGCATTGTGAATTCCGATGAAACGTGGGTTCTTCATTACACTCCGCAATCAAAACAAGGTGTAGCTGGGCCAGTTAAGGTCAAAACACGCCTTTCTGCTGGATAAGTGCTTGCAACTGTATTTTTGGACTTATACGGGCATTAAGCCCATGGATTTCCTGCAAGAACGAAGAAGAGTGAATGCAGCTTATTACTGCCGTCTTTTGGTTGGGACAAAAGCTGTATATCGCAACAAACGTCGCCGGTAACCGATCCAAGATGCGCTCTTACAGCGCAAGGCAAGGTCAAACACTGCTGTTATAACATAGGAAAAGCTGGAGGGAATTCATTGGACACCTCTGGAACACCCTCCTTACAGTCCAGATCTGTCACCTTGTCACTACCACTTGTATGGACCACTGGAAGAATAACTGGGATGAAAGCGATTTCATGATGATGCATTGGTAGAGGAGTAGGTGCGCAACTGGCTGCACACAGGTTATTCTTCTTTTTCTTCTTCTTATTCTTCTTCTTCTTCTTCTTCTTCTTCTTCTTCTTCTTCTTCTCCTTCTCCTTCTCCTTCGAGGACGGCATCAGAAAGTTCCCAATTCGGTGGCAAAAATGTGTGTCAAATTCGTGAGACTATGTAGAAAAATGAGGTACTTCATGTGTATTCGTTGGTGGATTCATTTAAATTGTAGTAAATAATTTCGGTTTATTTTTTATTAATCTATATATTTTTAAATACCTTTCCATACATAAATATATTCGTAATGGTTACTTTCCATTTATTTCAATTTTTGAATTCAATTCAAACACTAGAAGTCCTTTATGTATGTTTTCCAAACATGACACATGTAAGTGTTATTGCACACGGATCATATAAGAGTATTTGAGAAGGTAAGAACCTCATATCCCGAATTTGACAAATTTATTTCGAATGGTAAAGCAGTTTTCGTGAACTCATTTGTTCAAGTTTTAAAAAATCTTAATTTTTCACTTCTACCTAGACTCATAATTATTCACTGCGGGTTAGGAGCAAAATTGTATTTTGAACATAATTTTCAAAATTTTTAAATGAGTGTTTCATGGACTAAATAAAGATGACACTTCAGCTATTGAAATTCTTCACAACTTACTTAAGAACAGTTCGTTATAGATTAATTACCTTGTCGCTCTATTAAGAAATTAGGACCGGGCGAGTTGGTCCTGTGGTTAGGGGCGCGCGGCTGTGAGCTTGCATCCGGCAGATAGTAGGTTCGAACCCCACTGTCGGCTGCCCTGAAAATGGTTTTCCGTGGTTTCCCATTTTTGCACCAGGCAAATGGTGGAGCTATACGTTAATTAAGGCCAAGGCCGCTTCCTGCCCATTCCTAGGCCTTCCCTACCCCATCGTCGCCATAAGACCTATCTGTGTCGGTGCGACATAAAACAATTTTTTAAAAAAACAGAGAAATTAGGAATATCTATCAATTTGTTGACTGAGGCAGTATGTGACGTGTATGGCATTAGAAAAAAAAGCTATTCAACAGAAATTTAAAAGAGTGCTTCAAATATTTCTTCGGGTTTTATACTGTGTGAAAAATTACCAAGTATTGAAGGGGTACGAAGACGTTTATGAAACTGAGAATTGTGTTAAGCGACATTCAGTTGATGAAATATGCAAGAACAACTCCTTGTGACGTAAATGGTCCTTCTCGCGGTATCGAGCTTTGTTTCAAGACAACCGACAGTGGTGGTGATTAGAGGGGGTGGGGGTCGGCTTGGGGGTGCAGTCGCCCTCCCACTTTGAGGAGAAAACATTTCATTTCTATTCCATTTTAGCCACCTGAAACTATGAATTGTAGGAATTGTTTAAAAAAACAAGCCCTGTTGTCTTATAAGAGAATTTGTTCCTTGATTTTCTTTAATTATTAACAAGCCCGGGTATCTTTTCTTGCCCGCAAATTGTTTGCGCTCCCCCCCCCCTCCTCCCCTTTAGTTCCCAATTGGCACTACTGACAACCGACATCGGTTTGCGATGAAAAATTTGGAGAAAGTCTTCGTTTTGGTATAGCACTGACTCAACATTATTGAGGAGCGATTCGTTATAATGAATACATACATAAAATTTTGTGATAACAGAACAGTATTTTGAAATGTTTTATTGCATAAGAAAAAATATTTTCAGGGATTTCAGTACATAAGAAGTACGTTCCCTAGTAATAAGTAATTACTGAGAAACAGCTGGACGAGTTTGAGTAGCTGACGATGACTACTTATTGAGTTACTCAGCTCGGAAAATGAATAAAGTTAATTTAGAAAGAACATTTATTTTTGCGCTGTTAATTCTCACTAATTTTTTCAGGAGTCAGATTCAAGTCAGATAGACGTTTTTGTCAGGCACGAACAAGGATGTAATTCTAGGGAGTGCTAGAGAAACTGACCCATACATTTGCAAGCTGGTTTACGATTTTCCTCGTAACAACTCGTTTGCGCAATCATATGATTCTCACACAGACCATTTTGGATCAATGTTGGAATTGATGACTGTAATATTCTTCATTTTGACCTAAAACCAAATAATACTGACAAACCTGCGTACATATATTCACTACCGAACCGAAAGAAGAAGATACGCACTGCGGTAAAATTGGAAAGGCACGGAGATCCATATTTAGGGGTATCAGCAGTGGGGTTCGAACACGCCGCATTCTTTACTCATATATTTTGCGATAATTCGATGTAATTAATTATAAATAATTAGTTAAAATTTAAATGTAATCACACATTCAGCATTTCCGTGTCAGGTAACTACCCCCCCTTTAAGAAAAGTGTACCGAGCTCGATAGCTGCAGTCGTTTAAGTGCGGCCAGTATCCAGTATTCGGGAGATTGTAGCTTCGAATCCCACTGTCGGCAGCCCTGAAGATGGTTTTCCGTGGTTTCCCATTTTCACACCAGGCAAATACTGGGGCTGTACCTTAATTAAGGCCACGGCCGCTTCCTTCCCACTACTAGCCATTTCCTGTCCCATCGTCGCCATAAGACATATCTGTGTCGGTGCAACGTAAAGCCAATAGCAAAAAAAAAAAATTAGATATGCGTTCCTTTAAAGACAACGTTAAGGTTTTCTGATACTATTTCTGTTTTTAAATCCAAAGGTAATCCGTTTTCAACACTTTCACGTCATATTATACATGTTATTTGTTTTGTTTTTGAATTAGTATGGTAGTATACGTAATTTTACGTTGATCGACCTTATCTAAGAATGGTCACCAGCTTCCCATTTCTAGCTATTTCTTATACTAGTGTCCCCAAAGAGAAAGCCAATTTGTTCCTTAGGGTGAATATCCCAATTGTGGAAAATTATTCTGCATTTTAGATGCTCTACGTTTCTTTACTCAGAACGAGTTGTGACGAAATTTAAGCATGATAGAAGCACAGTGCGGACACTCAGACCAATCCCAGATTGACGTAATGTGATTGTCAAGTTTGTGTGTGTAGCCATCGCTTGAGAGGTCACGGAGTGGGTGTGGTCTCCAGCAATTGTAAGCCTGAGGCTTCCCCAGGCACCGTGTTGAAAGTTCTCGTCTGCAGGTCAGTAAGTAGTTCAAGCACATCTCTGAGAGTAAATAACAGCAGCTGCCAAGAATCTACATGGAGTACCTACAATTGGTACACACTAATGACAATGGACGCATAGATTCCCACAGGCACCTTTAAGCGAGGATTAAGTGTTTACATCCGTTCCGTGCAGTAAGAAGCGAATAAATCAGCGCAGTGAAAAGATGGTGGTGGTGGTGGTGGTGGTGGTGGTGGTGGTGGTGGTGGTGGTGGTGATTATAGTTTTAAGAGAAAGTAAAACTAGGCAACCATCCTCTACGCCAATCAGAAAGAAAATATGGAAGGGATCCGACACTCCGAAAATTGAAGGTATCGGCCAAAGGTAAACAAGGGCGAAGAAGGGAGTGAAGATGATAAACTCCCTAGCCCTTGCAACCTAATAGCGTTAGGGTCGGAAAAGGACAATAGTTGACCAAAGGAGGTCGGATAGGATAGATGAAAGTGAAGAGTCTGGCACAAGTATGTGAAAGCAATGCCAGAACTCAGCCAAAAGACCCAGTGATCGCCAAGCCACGCTCCCTAGTTGAGAGTTCCTTGGGCCCCTTTTAGTCACCTCTTACGACAGGGAGGGGATGTATTCTGCCACCCCCAGCCATAGTGAGAAATGAGCATCATTATCATGATCATGATCATCATCATCATCTTCTTCTTCTACTTCATCATCATCATCATCATCACCTTCATCTTCTTCTTCTTCTTCCTGGCATTTTCACAACTTATTAGGATCGGCAATAAATGGCGATTAGACTCAGATTAACGGCCAGATGCCCTTCCTGACTAGAATCCTACGCGGAGGGATGTATTCACTATTGCGTACTTCCGTGGTGATTGATAAGTGTGATGTGTTGTAAGGAAATGAAAATGTGTATTAAAAAGTACTCAGCTCCGGAAGTTGGGGAAACAACTAGACGCGGCTGAAATCCTCACCCCGATCGGAAATCGAATTCGTAATCCTCTGAATAAAAGGCTACTTTTCTAACCATTCAGCCAAGGAACCAGGCGGGAGTTAACAGGACATATTAAGAATAACGGTAGGTGGATGTTTTCCATATATTGCTTTACTTCGTGGTGGAAATAAGTGCGTTGTATTTCCTCTGAAAACTAAAATCCCTTCCCTCTAACTGAAAAACTTTATCGTCTGTACAACGAGTCAAGCAAATGTCTTTAATATCAAGTGGATGAGGGAAAAGTTAGTTTTAATTATATTTATTTAGCTTATCAGTGAATTTTCGGGCATGGTCTTTTATAAAACATTATCTACAATGAATTTGTCTACATACTCTAGAAAGGTGAGACACAAATATTAGGTTGAAGGGAAAGTTCGTTCTTCAGGTAAAATATCCGCTGTTAGCACACATCCGCCTGGAAAGTATACAGGCTTGCTATGCAGCAGCAGTGGTGGTGTAATTCTCGGTGGTTTCTCTTGCTCTTTTTCCTGGATGAAACGAAGACTTTTCACAACGTAATGCCCGTCTCTTTATGGTAATCTTGTTTTGCCCGTCGCTAATGAGAGATGGGATTGAAAATAAGAAGGCTTCAAAGGTGATCATCAGCTTGAAATGTTCCTATAAATGGCCTCACGTTTTAGCTGAGTGAGCCAGTCCACGTTAATTATCTGTTCTCCCAAGGAAGTGGGGAGTCTTCGTTAAGATATTTATGAAGGTACATGGATATAATACAGCATGTCACGGGAATACTGTACAGCGTGGAGGCAAAAGTTCCTTGGTCAAAAACTCGCAACGTGTGACCTATGGCTACAGAAATATGCTATCTTTCTGCCATGGCCGAGATGTTAGGCAAACGAAAACAGCTTTCTACAGACGATTAAGTTCTTTTTGATGATAATGTGTTGGTTACATATTTAAAGGAATGTACAGTTGGATAATCCTTCCTTCTTCCTATCTGCACTAAAAAGAGGCAAAGGGAAGAGGCGCCGGAATGAGTGGCTCAGACGGTTGGGGCGCTGGCCTTCTGACCCCAACTTGGCAGATTCTATCCTGGCTCACTCTGGTGGTATTTGAAGGTGCTCAAATACGTCAGCCTCTTGTCGGTAGATTTATTGGCACGTAAAGCCAATAATATTATTATTCTTAAAGGAAGAGATCAGATACTTCAAATAATTATGTTACTGGCAACAAAAAAAGGAATTCTCACAAATTGTGATAATAAACATTTATCTAAATCGCATGAAACTAATGCCGTACGGGTTAAAAAGGGGATAAGGGCCAACCATGGAAAATCGGACAGAAATCATGGATGTGTGGAGTCCACCACATGTAAATGGAAGCATTTCCAGACTCAGCTAGGGGTATTGTAATCACCAATCTGCACTCTGAACTAGAAAGCCTTTAGTCGCGCTTTTTCGATAGGCAGAGGATGCCTTAACCCAAAAGGGAAATATACTTGTGTTTGTGCCTTTAAATGTGCTTATGTTCATGCCAGTAACTGAATACAGATTTACGCAAACATCCACGAAGTCTAGTGTTGCGTCGCACGGACACAGATAGGTCTTATGGCGACGATGGGACACGAAAGTGCTAGGACTGGCAAGGAAGTGTCCGTAGCCTTAATTAAGGTACAACCTGCCTGGTGTGAAAATGGGAAACCACGGAAAATCATCTTCAGGGCTGCTGACAGCGCGGTTCGAACCCATTATCTCCCGAACACTGGATACTGGCCGCACTTAAGCGACTGCAGGTATCGAGCTCGGTTGATGTCAATAAGTAGAATAGAGCATGGTCATAAGGCTAATAAACAACGCAGTGATTATATGAAATGTAACAACAATAAAGAGCCATGAAAGGCAAGTAAGGAATACAATATATAATAGAGTACATGAAGGAGGGGGAACAGCAAGCCAATCACCGTGCTTTAGCTCACTGTTTTTTTTTTTTTTTTTTTTTTTTTTTTTGCTAGTTGCTTTACGTCGCACCGACACAGATAGGTGTTATGACGACGATGGTACAGGGAAGGGCTAGGAGTGGGAAGGAAGCGGCCATGGCCTTAATTAAGGTACAGCCCCAGCATTTGCCTGGTGTGAAAATGGGAAACTACGGAAAACCATTTTATGGGCTGCCGACAGTGGGGTTTGAACCTACTATCTCTCGAAAATGGATACTGGCCGCACTTAAGCGACTGCAGCTATCGAGCTCGGTATATCTCACTGTTGAAAAATTACCGAGGTTTGTTTTTTTATATGTCAGCAGGCATTGCTTAACTGACAGTATTTCTGTTTGAATGACTGGGGTTTTCCTTCCCGTGCGGTCGTAGAGCTATTGTGTTTTATGTAAGAACATCTTGGAAACGACATTACGAGCCCGGAAAATTCTCAGTTATTATCGATTTGTTTAACTGGTTAACACGAACTTTTCTTTCGTAGTTCTTCATACGAGTCTCTATGGACTGGTATGCTTGCCGCAAGTACATAGAATTTTGCAATTCCCGGGATGTATTAATGGAGATAATCTATCCTCCTCTGTTCCTTTGTGCCTGTGAGATGTATTTTCGGTTTGAGACGACGAAACACGATGGGATAATTCGAATTCTCCGCTGTGCTTTTGCTATTCACATCCAATAAACATTGAAATTAACAAGTTACAAACGAATATGTCACAACCAGACGAGGTAGAGCTAGAGAAGCGAGAGGAGTGTATTAGACAACCTCTCTGACTTACTTGTGTGGCGGGCATGCAGAGTACAAGGGGTGCGTATCAAAACACACTCCCGTTCCATTCTAATAGCTTCCATCAGTTCACCGTCCAACTCGTCGGCTGAATGGTCAGCGTACTGGCTTTCGGTTCAGATGGTCTCGGGTTCGATTCCCGGACGGGTCGGGGATTTTAACCTTTATTGGTTAATCCCAATGGCTCGGGGATGGGTGTTTGTGCTGTCTCCAACATCCCTGCAACTCGCACACCACACATAACAACACATAACACTATCCCAGTGACGTCTGACAGGTGACCTGCGGATTTACGAAAATGGGGCCCTAGCTATGATAAATTCTAATGCTGAAGACAGTACATACACCCCGTCCCCGAACCATCGGAATTAGCCAATGAAGGTTAAAATCCCCGATCCGGTCGGGAATCGAAACCCGGGACCTCTTGTACCAAAGGCCAGCGCACTAACAATTCAGCCATGGAGCCGGACATGATGTTGGTGATAATAATAATAATAATAATAATAATAATAATAATAATAATAATAATAATAATAAAGAAGAAATATAGATATTCAATAATCATCTACTTTTTCCTGTAGCGAGCGGAGTGGTCGCACGATAATGAACTACCGGCTATGGAGCCAAATTTCTGCATTCGGAAGAAGAGTGGGTTCGAAAACCCACCGTTGACCGTCCTGAGGATGTCGTTTTTTGGTTTCCCATTTTCGCATCCAGTCAAATGCCGGGACAGTTCCTTCGTAGGTCAAAGCAGATTCCTTCCACATGCTTACCAAATTTCATTTACCTTCATTCATTGCACCTGCATTAACTCCTCAACTGAGGTAGGCGTCAGGAAGGGCATCCAGTGGTAAAACATGCTGTAAATTTCACCTCACATTATCGCCGACCCCGTACAGGGAAACAGGACTAAGGCATAGAAAGCTAATGATAATTTCAATTTTTACTGTCTGTATGTAAATCAAGGCTAAATAATATCTTCATAGTCGTTAACATAAGGAAGAATTTTCTCAAAATACAAGTATTTTGCAGACAAAATGTACATTTATGAATCAGTTAACAATAATGTTGAAATTGTCAGTTACGCTCCAAGACACAGGCTACAGTACTTTTAACTTATGCGCACAACGGTAGGTACACCTTGCCGAAGGCAGTCGACATCAGCCAGTTCCGCCTGCTGCAGCCAAAGAGCTGTAATTTATTTCATGTGCAGGTGATGAAAGTGTCGGTTCAACTTCTCACACCCTTCTTGTATGCCTGATTGCCCCTGGGTTGCCAAGCAACCAAGTCCGGTCGATTTGCTTACCTTTTTGTGCAAGGAAGTTATACGGGGTCAAGGTCATAGCGTACTAAAAGCGAGACCCACCCTCATAAAGATCAATAAGATGTGGGCTAAGGTGAAGTAGAGTAAGTTTTCCTAAGAGATTGCCTCATCTGGCTTGACAGGAACATTTATCTCTTATCTCCACGAACAGTACGCGCCATTTCCCGACATTTCTCATGTTTGAAATTTGAAACAGGTTCGATATCAGCGCAATATTCTTAATGTGTTCCAATTTCAGCATAGATGGATTATACTTTTTCAGGTACAATATACATTTTTAAAAATTGGAACTGCATAATGTACATTTTATGAACGAATTTAAAGCATGTATAAATGTATAGTAGAATATTACGTTTACAGTGCACTACGTTTTCTGGTTCTTTCTTTCTTTCTTTCTTTCTTTCTTTCTTTCTTTCTTTCTTTCTTAATTAATTAATCCCTTTACTTTCCAGGGTTGGTTTTCCCTCGGACTAAGCGAGGGATCCCACCTCTACCGCCTCAAGGACAGTGTCCTGGAGCGTGAGACTTTGGGTCGAGGATCAGTAGCTCGCCCAGACGGCCACACCTGTCATGTTGAACAGGAGCCTTGTGGTGGGGTATGGGATCATTGGAAGGGATAGACAACGAAGAGGGAAGGGAGCGGCCATGGCCTTAAGTTTCGAACCATCCCGGCATTATCCTGGAAGAGAAGTGGGCAACCACGGAAAACCACTGCTAGGATGGCTGAGGTGGGAAAGGAACCCTCCTCTACTCGGTTCACCTCCCGAAGCTGAGTGGACCCCATTCCAACCCTGGTATCACTTTTCAAATTTTGTGGTAGAGTCGGGAATCGAACCCGGTCCTCCGGGGAATGGCAGCTAATCATACTATGGTTTCTGGCATGGCTTAAAATAAATTTCCTTTTATAATTCATTTTACTTGGTCTCATCCTTGACTTTGGCAACAGAAAACCTGATTTACGTAATTGCTTATGCAGCCAGTCTCTGTTATGAATGGTGTGAAAGAGTCCTTTATACGGTCGGTTGATGTGAGCATTTCGGTAACTATGGAGGAATGATATGTAATGGATCTTTCTGGCACAGTGAGGAAAGCAACAGGAATCTACCTCACTCCACATTGGAGATGAAGGCATAAAATATATACGTAATAGAATACAATGGTTATCTTTTCTTTTTGCAATTTGATTTTCGTCGCACAGACACAGATAGGTCTTATGGCGACGATGGGATAGTAAAGGGCCGGAAGTGGGACGGAAGCGGCCGGCCGTCGCCTTAATTAAGGTACAGAACCAGCATTTGCCTGGTGTAAAAATGTGAAACCACGTAAAACCATCTTCAGAGCTGCCGACAGTGGGGTTCAAACCCACTATCTCCGGAATGCAAGCTCACCGCTGCGCGACCCTAACCGCACGGTAACGGTTATCTTTACAAGTTCGGTAGTAGGGTATATTTTTCAAAAATGACGATAATGATGATGATGACGATGATGATGATGATGATGTCATTGATTTGCCTTTCGCTAACTACTTCACCGGTTTGCGGAGCCACTGAGTTGTTGCTAATTTTGTCCGATAGCTGCAGTCGCTTAAATGCGGCCAGTATCCAGTATTCGGGAGATAGTAGGTTCGAACCCTACTGTCGGCAGCCCTGAAAATGGTTTTCCGTGATTTCCCCATTTTCACACCAGGAAAATGCTGGGGCTGTACTTTAATTAAGGCCACGGCCGCTTCCTTCCCACTCCTAGCCCTTCTCGGTTCCATCGTCGCCATAAAACCTATCTGTGACGGTGCGACGTAAAGCCACTAGCAAAAACAAAACCAAAAAATGTCCGTGTCAGTAAATATATCAACACAAATCTGCTGTATTTGAACACCTGACAATAAGCGCTCTAGTAACCGAGTCAATCAACCTGGGGTTTAATGGGATTGTTAGCCCTTTTAAGTATAACTGAAGAAGGGGGAGGTAGTGGTGCTAAAGCCCAGCAAAATTAGGATATAGGGTAAAGAAACGACCATGAAGTCCGGTCCCGCGGTGTAGGGAGAAACGTGTCCGCCTGTCAACCGGCAGCCCCGGGTTCGATTCCCGGCCGGGCCAGGGTGTTTTTGTTGTAAATGATTAATATCCCTGGCCTGGGGACTGGGTGTTTGTGTCGTCCTTAACGTTCCTTTCCTCACATTCAACACTTGACACTTTCGCCATTTACATAATACACGCAGGTTCCTCACATATGGTGAGCATTTAAATAAACGACCATGAATATGGGAGAATTAAAATCTCAATGCCCCTTCAACCAAATACCGTCAGAGTTTCATAGAGCCTAAGTTGACAGAACAAAGTTGTTAGCTTTAGCCTGGAAGAAGTAACTAAAAGCAACACACGACAAAGTAGGAGTTTCAAGATCCACATCCTTACTTTATTATATACTCCATCCGGACTAAGAAGGTAAAAGACACTCAGTGTATAGTTTCCAGTTGATAAACATGAAGGAACAGTAAAGAGGAAAGAACGGTGCCATATACGAGACAAGAGAAATTTAATTCAAGAAACCTGCAAATGAACTCATTTGTGTGTTCGAATCAGCTATGTAAAACCGGTAGCCGTAATAACATCTGGTCTGACCGAAACACAACATATCGGAATATTTTTTAGGCCGTGTTGATAAATTTACGGTTAATAACAAGAAGTGAATACAGTCATTCTCTATATTTACTCGGTGATTAATTGTTATATAATGGGATTCAAAAAAATGAGTAAGTATGTTATAAAACCGGAAAGAAAGAACAGGTCCGTCTCTGTGGTGTAGTGGTTAGTGTGATTAGCTGCCACCCCCGGAGGCCCGGGTTTGATTCCCGGCTCTGCGAAGAAATTTGAAAAGTGGTACGAGAGCTGGAACGGGGTCCACTCAGCCTCGGGAGGTCAACTGAGTAGAGGAGGGTTCGATTCCCACCTCAGCCACCCTGGAAGTGGTTTTCCGTACTTTCCCACTTCTCCTCCAGGCAAATGTCGGGATGGTACCTAACTTAAGGCCACGGCCGCTTCCTTCCCTCTTCCTTGTCTATCCCTTCCAATCTTCCCATTCCCCCACAAGGCCCCTGTTCAGCATAGCAGGTGAGGCCTCCTGGGCGAGGTACTGATCATCCTCCACAGTTGTATCCCCGACACAGAGTTTGAAGCTCCGGGACACTGCCCTTGAGGCGGTAGAAGTGGGATCCCTCGCTGAGTCCGAGGGAAAAGCCGACCCTGGAGGGTAAACAAATTAAGAAGAAGAAGAAAGAACAGAAAAATGCTATATCACTGGTCATGTATATCTTTCAATGTATTCCTTGTTCCAGTGGTCCAGATGAAGTGCTTTGATCACGGGAAAATTCGGCGAAGCAGAGGCACAAGAACAGCTCCTTGCGGCACCGTCTCTTAAATTCATAGTAAACTGATGGCTTCTTCAATTTCCTTTCGTAATAGAGTTTAAGTGCTGATCCCGAGGGCATATCAAAATTTCACGTATCCGAAAGCGAGTGGATTTAATTTCGCTGTAAATAATGGTAGATGCGTCTGTAATTTCGTGAGGGAAATCAATTGTCGAACAGAACTGATATACTGTTATGAAGAATGGAATCCTTATTATCACGTACTAAAACATGTCAGTTGCAACTTTGCAACCGTTCATCTACGTGTAATTTATTTCAAAGCAAGTATAGGTTCTGGTCTTCCCCTGTCTTTAAGAAGAAATGATTCATTGCAACGGCTCTGAAATCTTTACCCAGGCAGAAGTAGTAAGCTGGTGTTGGCTAATTACTACTCTCTATGATGTATAATTAAATCACACAGACACTTCGCATGAAAAGCTTGTTCGTAACAGTTCTTATTCAACGTTCTTATTCTCTTGTGAAAGGACTCGATGGTGTAAATCAAATCTTCTGTGGACGGTTGTTAGATGCACCTAACCGGTTGGAGAGGGTAGTTGGCTGAGCGCTCAACATTTAGAAGAAGATTAAGAAGAAGGCTTGTAGTTTCACGTGACTGTTGATAGCATGATCGTAACCATGGAACCCTCATTTTTAAGTGGAGTCTGAGCCACAAAAAGATCTTTTCATTTCAGTTCAAAAATATTTTCCAATTTTTTACAACTTGCCTTACGTCGCACCGACACAGATAGGTCTTGCGGCGACGATGGGTTAGGAAAGGCCTAGGACTGAGAAGAGAGCGGCCGTGACCTTAATTAAGGTACAGCCCCAACATTTGCCTGGTGTAAAAATGGGAAACCACGGAAAACCATCTTTAGGACTGGCGAGAGTGGGGTTCGAATCCACTATCTCCCGGATGCAAGCTCACAGCTGCGCGCACCTAACCGCACGGCCAACTCGCCTGGTTTTTCAAAACTACCATGTGCTTTGTTTGGGAGTCGAACTGTGGCCGCCATGATGACAAGTCAGCGACTATGTCACTCGGCTGTCACACACTTTGCGATAACATATTTTGTTGCTCAAGATTACGAGATCGAATCCCAGTATAGTCGGTTGGTGTTGAATAAGAGTGCAGGAGATCCGTGCAAATAGATTAAACCACAAACCACATGGCACTACAGCCCTTGAAGGGCCTTGGCCTACCAAGCGACTGCTACTCATCCCGAAGGCCTGCATATTACGAGGTGTCGTGTGGTCAGCACGACGAATCCTCTCGGCCTTTATTCTTGGCTTTCTAGATCGGGGCCGCTACCTCACCGTCAGATAGGTCGTCGATTCTAATCACGTAGGCTGAGTGAACCTCGAACCAGCCCTCAGGTCCAGGTAAAAATCCCTGACCTGACCGGGAATCGAACCCGGGTCCTCCGGGTAAGAGGCAAGCACGCCACCCCTACACCACAGGGCCGGCGCAAATAGATTAGCTGATACGTAAAAAGAAACTCCTTTCCGAGCAACATTTCTGCAGTCCGGCATCCTTTCAGATCAATAATCGTAGTTTAAGGTCCTTTAGTTACACCTCACTATACTTTATTTTCTGTTCGTTTTGGCCTACTAGGGACCACGGGGCTCGATGATGATGATGATGATGATGATGATGATGATGATGATGATGATGATGATGATGATGATGATGATGATGCTTGTTGTTTAAAGGGGCCTAACATTGAAGGTCTCGGCCCACCACGGGGCTCGTCTTAACTCTTAGCTGTGGTCTTCTGCTTTCCCTTGGCCCAGTACGCTGTCATTTTCTGGCTGTGTGCCTGCTTCCTGACATCCATTCGCTTAGGCCTGGTGGTCACTGCACTCCTTTTGCTTGGGAGGGACAATGAAAAGACTCAGTGTAGGATGGCCTGTCGGTACTTAGATCGGTTGTCTGTGGATTATTATAATTATTGTTATTTCTTCTTCATCATCATTTACATACACTTATTTCTTGATCTCATTTATTCCGCCCGGTGGCATAGGTGGCTCTAGGTCTCTGCTATCTCCATGTGATTCGATCTTGAACCAAGCTGGAATGTTGCTTTATGCTCTAAATGCCGCTCGGGCTGAGTGGCTAAGACTGTCCAAGTGCTGGCCTTCTGACCCCAACATAGCAAGTTCGATCCTGGCTCAGTCTGGTGGTATATGAAGGTGCTCAATACGTCAGCTTCGTGTCGGTAGATTTACTGGCACGTAAAAAACTCCTTCGGAACTAAATTCCGGCACCTCGGCGGCTCCGAAAACCATAAAAGTATTTGGTGGGACATAAAGCAAGTAACATTCAATGCCGCTGTGTCGCGTATAAGCCAAGCCCTGCTTTGGTCATCATCTATGCTTATTTCCCGAAAATATCCAGCACGAATCCCTTCTTTCCTATCGCACCCGCTTCAGATTCTCGTACTTCTAAAGCTTTCATAGTCGGCTTTTGCACATATTGCGTCAACACCGAATAATTGGGACACGCTTCTACCTAATGGACCCAATTGGCCATTATAATTCTTCTTTGTCACCTTCATCTACCACCACGGTGCTAGACCACAGAAAGAAATGTTTAAAGTTATGTATTCTTGGTACAACCAGGATTCAATCCAAGGTCTGTTACTACTTAAAGCTCTCAGTTGTTTCTTAGGGCTTTCTAAAGTGACACAGAATAAGTAATAATAAAGTAATTTCATTAAATAAAACCATTAGAGGAGTTTGTAATACTAATACGCTATTGATTGTAGAATCATACAAATGATATACCATCGGTAAAGTTCACATTTTGTTGAGAATGTTAGAAGAGGGATCAAGGCTGGCATCGAAAGGTAAATTCCATAATTACCTCAAATCCAATCTTCGGATATGAACCTGGTGAAAATTAAAATCGAGAAAAGGCTTTTAAATGACTTCAGAGCCCCGATAAACGATTTTTCGGGACGGCACGAGCATCGATGTGGAAGGAAACGAACCAAAATCTGTCTGGTTGGATCAAATTAAATCTCTATTCTGTTCACAAGAATAAATAAATGAACCTGAATTCTATGAACAGATTACAGAACCTTAATGTTTTATGATCCAGAAAGTACTTATATAAGGAGAACTTCCTTATCGAAAAAGTCTTTTACAATTGGGACGAACAATAGAAAACTAAACATCTTTTCTGTTACATTTCATGTCTACCCAGCTGCACAATGGAGGAATTAATGTTAGCTGCACCAAATGCTCTTAAGATGGCTAAATTTTGAAGCAGGTACTGTATAACATCAGCAACTGAACTTCGTGTCTCCTCTACTATTAACTGAATTCTGAATTATATTTGTGTCCAGATTCTAACAGTTCCTGGGAAAGGCTACACAATATTTTATATATATGGTTATAATAATACCGTAAACTCACTTTTCTATTGTCTTTTTTGGTTAATAAGCAATATTTCCGCTCGTGGGATAACAAGAACAGGCATGTTTAGATCGTTGGACTGGAAATAACTATCTTATCAGTACGTGTCATAAAGAATTTTTAAGTCTAATTACATATGAAAATAACTAGAAGAAACGAATGTATTTCTGGGTTAAATGCTTTCATGTCCCAATTATAACACGCTGCGTATGTCCTGTAGTTCTTGTAGCTCCCATTGTGGATTAAAATAATGGATCCCACAGATAACTGAAATGTTTATAAGCATTAAATTAATTTTATAACTTGGCGCAAAGTAACTGGTAACGTTAAAAAACTTTATAAGCCAAAATTCAATATTCCTCATTGTAAGAGTGGCATGAATCTCAACAGAATACCTAACTAATTCAGCGAGTAGATCAAAGTAACTCACAGAAGAACCTCCCTGAATAAAACCATAATTAGTAGATCCTACCTAGGGTTCTCGGGCCAAGGTCATACGATCGATGTCTAATTAATGAATGGAAGGAATCTTGTAATGTTATATGGTTGCTGATATGATCAGTCACAGGATCACACGGTTGTGACTTTTCTTTTCAAAAAGCAGGTTACAAACGGCTTTCGCCAAGGTGAGAATCATGTACCGGTGACACTCAGCCAACATGTCGGTCAATAATAATATAATATAATATAATATAATATAATATAATATAATATAATATAATATAATATAATATAATAACTTGTCCTGACAGACTGACTGACTGACTGACTGACTGACTGATTCATCATCGCCGAGCCAAAACTACTGGACATAAAGAAATGAAATTTTGGGGATGTATTCATATTAAGATGTATGTGCTCGCTAAGAGAGGATTTTTAGATATTCCGTCGCTAAGGGGGTAAAAAGGGGGGTGAAATTTTAAAATGAGTGGATCTATATCTCAAAACTTTTGAAGTTTACAAATGTAAAACTTGGTATTTAGAATCTTCCTTAAAAATAAGGAAACACGTATTTTTCGGTTTTCGGAAAATCCCAATAGGAGGGGGTGAAAAGGGGTGAAAAAGGGGTTGAATATCTTTAATCAGGATACCGGTACTTATATCTCAGAAACTGAAGACATTACAGACATGAAAATTGGTACTTTTGATGTCTTTTAAAAATAAAGAAACACGTATTTTTTGTTTTTGGAAAATACAATTAATGGGAGGGAGAAAAGGGGGGTGAATTTTTTAAATTAGTGCATCTATATCTCAAAACTTTTAAAGTTTAAAGATGTAAAAATTGGTACTTAGAATCTTCATTAAAAACAAACAAACACATATTTTTTTGTTTTCGGAAAATCCCAATAGGAGTGGTGAAAAGTGGTGAAAAAGGGGTTGAATGCCTTTAATGAGGATACTTATATCTCAGAAACTGAAGATATTACAGACCTGAAAATTAGTGTTTGGGATCTAATTTAAAAATAAAGAAACACGTATTTTTTGTTTTTGTAAAATCCAATTACTGGGGGGGGGGTGAAAAGGGGGTGAAATTTTAAAAAGAGTGTATTTATATCTAAAAACTTTTAAAGCTTATAGATGTAAAAATTGGTATTTAGAATCTCCTTTAAAAATAAAGAAACATGTATGTTTTTCTTTTTGGAAAATCAAATTAATGGCGGTTAAACAGGAGTGACAAATTGGGGTGAATTTCTTGAAAGACTATATCTACAGAATATCTGAGAAACGTAAAATGTTACAGACGTAAAAAGTGGGTACTTGAAATCTCCTGTAAATGTAAAGAAACATAGGTGATTTGTTTTTGGAAACTCCACTTAAGGGGAAATAAAAAGGGGGTGAAATTTTAAAATGAAATTTCTACAGTATATCCAAAAAAAATGTTACAGAAGTGAAAAATGATCTTTTTTATCTCTATAAAAATAAAGGAACGTGTATTTTTAATTTCGGAAATACCACTTGGGTGGAGTGGGGGGTAAATATGACTGAAAATGGTGTGGAATTCTTTTAATTAGGGTACTGATATCTCAAAAATGAAGATGTTACAGACGTCAAATTTGATATTTGGAATCTGCTTTAAAAGTAAAGAAACACGCATTCTCGAAAAATCCAATGAGGGGGGGGGGTGAAAGAATTGAAAAATTAATTGACTTAATTGTATGAGAATACACACATCTAATAAATCTAATGTTGTTACAGACGTGAAAATTTTTATTTAAATCTCCCTTAAAACAAAGAAAAACGCGTTTTGGGGCGGAAACTATCATGGGGGCGGGAGTGAAAAGGAGTTGAATTCCTTTCATGAGGACACAAATTAAAAACCGAAAAGTTAGAGTCGTGATAATTGGTATTTAGAAGATTCTTTACTATTAAAGAAACAAGTATTTTTTGCCGGAAAATTCACTTAGGGCGGGGTGAGGGGGGGGGGGGGTGATAAAAGTGTGAAAGGAAGTGAAAAAAGTGAATTATTTTTATGGGGATACTTATATCTCAAAACTGAAGGTAATAGACGTGGACATTGGTGTTTGGAATCTCCTTTAAACATAAAGAAACACGCCTTCTTTTATTTTTTTTGGGGGGGGGGTTATGGTAAATATACTTAACGGCGGTGGGGTTAAAAGGAGGTGAGACCAATTGATTTTACTGTTCATGATGTACTTATAAGGAGCCTCCGTTGCTCATGCGGCAGCGCGCCGGCCTCTCACAGCTGGGTTCCGTGGTTCAAATCCCGGTCACTCCATGTGACATTCATGCTGGACAAAACGGAGGCGGGCAGGATTTTCTCAGGATACTCCGCCGCGGAGCTAATTAAGCAACAATCAAAAGAAATAGCGCTGTGCTTAGAAAACATTGACAAACTGAAAGAGGAGAACCTTCAACTTAAAACGCAGCTTAATAACGTAACATTGCAGCTTGACGATTTAGACCAGTATGGTAGGAGGAATTCCATCGAAATTCATGGAATTCCTGAAACGAAAACAGAAGACACGCTGGAATTAGTGAAGGTGTTGGGTCGAGCATTGGACATTGAAGTGAATAACGAAATGATCGACACCTGCCACAGATTAAAGAAACAACCCCATCAGTCTTCAGCGGGAATCATTGTGAAGTTTGTGCGGAGAACAGATAAAGAAAACTTTATTCGGAGACGTAAAGTGAAGAGGAATCTGAACGCATCCCAGCTTGGCTTTCCAAGTAATGGAATAATCTACATAAACCAGAACTTAACTCCTTATCGTAAGAAGATTCTTGGACATGCGCGCAGATTGAAGAATGAGAAGAACTACGCGTATTTGTGGGTTGATCCTTCAGGCAACATAAAGCTTCGCAAGCGGGAAGAGGACCAGTACGTGTATAATCTGAAAACACTTGAAGACGTCAGCAGGTTAAACTAAAATGACTTATCTCTCAAACTCATAATGGACTCTAATATAATTTCTATTTATTATCAGAATGTGAGAGGACTCAACACCAAACTGAATGAATTTTGCGTAAATAGTACCGATTCAGAACATGATATATTGTTAATTTCCGAGACATGGTTGAGTAGTGACGTCAGCAATAGTGAACTCTTGGATAATAGGTATAATGTTTATCGTAGAGATAGAATGGGTACCAAGAGGGGAGGAGGGGTACTTATTGCTGTCAATCAGGAGATCATGTCACAGCAACTAGATGTAAAATTTAAGGATATTGAGGCAGTATGTGTTAAAATAGTGTTGCACCATCATACATACTACATTGTATCTGTATATTTTCCACCTGCCAGTGATCTAGAAACATACTTAACATTTTATAATTTATTTGAATCTAATGAAAAACTTCAATGCCAGGATATCATACTTGTAGGCGATTTCAACCTTCCATTAATAGTTAGTTCAGATTATAATATGTTAAATGGTGGAATCGCATACAAGTCCCTAGCTAATTTTATGTCTCTGTATCAATTGAAATCTCTCAATAATGTTTTGAATGTTAATGATAGAACTCTTGATCTCGTTTTAACTAATGTAAGTGGTGTTACTGTGAGTAGAGAGCAATATCCGTTAGTCCCAGAAGATCCACACCACCCTGCACTAACAATTCTTCTGGAACCAAGAGGTGAACGTGATCGAATAAAGCAAACTCGTACTATAGCGTATGATTTTCAGAAAGCAAATTTTCTTGGTATATATAACATGTTTCGAGAAACGGACTGGTCTGAGTTGGAAAAAATCGAAGATGTAGATGAAGCAGTAGAACATTTTTACGTGAAAGTAAATTCTGTATTTGAAGCCACGGTCCCCAAAAGAGCATTTTTTTGTAGAACTAAATACCCGGTTTGGTTTACTTCGGAAATAATCCATAATATTAAGTTGAAAGAATTGCATAGAAGACGACAAAAAAATTCTGATCATAGTAAACAAATATATAAACAACTCAAGAAATATGTTAAAACCTTAATCAACAAAGCGTACAATCGTTATATCTCTGAAATTCAAAACAACATCACGAAAGATACTAAATCATTCTGGAATTTTATTAAAAATAAGCGAACTCAAAAAGATCCACCCTTACAGAGTATGAAACTTAATAATATAACGCTAGATAATAGTCAATGTATCTCCAATGGTTTTGCAACGTTCTTTAAATCTGTTTACTCTTCTTCTCCACCTTCTTACGCTATTCCTGATACACCGCGATTACTGGTAAACGATTCCCTAGGAGTAGAATTTATAACCACAAGTGAATATAAAGCAGCTATTATGAAATTAAAGTCCAAAAAATCATGTGGCCCTGATGGGATACCTCCCTACATCCTAAAAGCATGTTCTGAAGTGTTACTCATTCCTCTTCTGAGACTGTATAATTTGATACTTAAGAAGCAGACATTTCCCAAAGCCTGGAAAATATCGAGAGTTTGTCCAATCTTTAAATCTGGGGACAATAAGATGATTGAGAATTATCGACCTGTCTGTATTTTAAGCGCTCCGTGCAAAATCCTAGAACAAATTTTATATTGTCGTATTTTCGCTCATGTAAAGAGGGCTATAAGTGAATATCAGCATGGCTTTATGCCTGGTAGATCAACAATAAGCAATCTTGTTAATTTTGCGCAGTATTCTTTTAATGTTCTACATAGGCAGGGAAATGTTGATGTAATTTACTTGGATTTTTCGAAAGCCTTTGACAAAATTGATCACGATATTTTATTGAAAAAGCTCTCTGAATTTGGAATGACTTCGCCAATGCTATCACTGATTTCATCTTACCTTAGAGACAGGCAACAGTATGTAGCATATCGCAATTGTAATTCAGACATTTTTTCTGTCTATTCTGGTGTTCCACAGGGTTCAAACCTGGGTCCGTTGCTGTTTAACGTTTATGTCAACGATCTCCCATCTAAGGTTAAGTTTTCAAACTGCCTTTTATATGCGGATGATGTAAAACTTTACAAAGAAATAAAATGTGATGGAGACATCGACAAACTTCAAAGCGATTTAAATCACTTATACGAATGGAGTATAGAAAATAATTTACATTTCAATATAAAGAAATGTTGCTTCATGAAAATTACACACGGAAAATTCCCTAAAGAACACGTGTACTCTATCAACAACGAATTACTGACGCAGGTTAATTCAATTAATGATCTAGGAGTACGCATCACAAACAATTTGTCGTTTAACTCACACATTTATGACACAATTAATGATGCCTACAAAAAACTGGGCTTCTTAATCCGACACACCAGAGAGCTGAATAATATCCAAGCCCTCACACTTTTGTTCAACACACTTGTGAGGTCCAAACTTGAGTACGCGTCGGTAATTTGGTCTCCCATTTACAAATCTTATCAAAACCATGTGGAGAAAGTTCAAAAACGTTTCTTACGTTATCTTTACTTTAAAAAATATAACAGGTTTGTTCCTAGCGGCATAATTCACTATAAAGATCTCCTGAAAGAATTTAACATGACTTCATTATTAAACAGACGTATAATAAATGATCAAAAATACCTCCATAGAGTTATCAATAATGTGGTAGATAACAGTTACTTTCTACAACAATTCTCGTTCAATACCCGGAAAGGAAGTTTAAGACACAGACATCTCTTGTTTCTTCCGATTCCTAAAACAGTATTTTATAGAAGCTCACCACTGTTCAGAATGTGCACTACTTATAACGTCACAGTTCAAAAATTTCCTGATCTTGATCTAGACTTTGCTGTTAGATACAATTATTATGTAAAATTATTGAAGAAGGCACACAGTTGAAGTAATGGTCACACTATGCTGGGCACTTTGAGTTCAGTTCACTATTTCTGAAGGTTTACCCTATAGGTGTATATATGTACTATATTTATACTTATTTCTTGGTTAATTTGTGTTTCATTTTTGTGTTTTATTTTATTTAAATTCATATAATTTTATATAGATGAAGAAAATGTAAGGAAAACTGCAAACAAATTATCATTACTAATGTCTATTTGCACTTAAGATTTAATGTGCTGTTCATACCTATTGCTACAACTCATCTCTCACCAAACACATATATTTCATGCGTTACTTTCTATGATTTTCTTTTGTATGTCAGTTTCTTTAACTGGAGTCAGTCTAAGATTGGAGTTATTTCTTTTGTAGATCCTAATTCCTAATTTATTTTATGTTTCTGTTTTTCTAATTTTTAATTCATTTTTAGATATTAAGTATTTTAGGTCATAAGTCCACTTCGAACCTGAAAAAGTCTACTTTTTAAATTAATTTTTAGATATTACAGTAAGTATATTTAAACTTGAAAAAGTATTAATGTGCTGTAAACTCTGTTTGCTACTCTACTTGTTAATAATGTTGTATATTTTTATTTTTAGATATTAAGTTCTTTCTAACAATTGTTATTTTTAATAATTAATGCATAATGACTAAGCCACCTGTAAT
This sequence comes from Anabrus simplex, assembly GCF_040414725.1. Taxonomy (NCBI): domain Eukaryota; kingdom Metazoa; phylum Arthropoda; class Insecta; order Orthoptera; family Tettigoniidae; genus Anabrus; species Anabrus simplex. The sequence continues at coordinate 148,218,761 of NC_090268.1, forward strand.
TGGAGAAACATCTCTGTTGGTGGTATGAAATAAATAAATAAATAAATAAATAAATAATAATAATAATAATAATAATAATAATAATAATAATAATAATAATAATAATAATAATAATAATAATAATGTTCTGGACCGTCGACAAATGTGCGGACCACGCTGGAAACGGGTCTTGGACAGGTAATGACTAAGAATGCAGTCCGGGCGTGGGTTCAGTACCGCCAAGGCACCCAAGACGACACCACGCCGGATCTCCTGAAGGATTTGATCCATATTAAAAATGCTTATAGGAAAAGTTGGGAAATATTTAGGGACCCTACTGACCGGGTGGAATACCTGAACCTAACCCGGGAAGTACGAAATCGATTGCTGGAATTATAGAAAAATGGGAGAAAACTTGCGTAATCTATTAGAAAACGAGTCAGATCGCGAATGTAGGCGGATTATATATCTAAAACAATAAGCATTCAATTATAAATTTCAGTATAATACCGTAGCGAAGCACGGGTATCTTGCTAGTATAATATAATATAATATAATATAATATAATATAATATAATATAATATAATATAATATAATATAATATAATATAATATAATATATTATTATTATTATTATTATTATTAAGGTTCGGATGTTAGGGAAAAGTCATATTTATTCCCCGGGCTCATTTTACGCGAAACATTAAAAATAACTGTGAATGATGGGTCCCCGATCCGTCCGACTCCTCGGCTGAATGGTCAGCGTTGAGGCCTATGGATCAGAGGGTCCCGCGTTCGATTTCCGGCTGGTTCGGTGATTTTAATCTCGTCTAATTAACTCTTCTGGCAAGGGGACTGGGTGTTGGTGTTTGTCCCAACACTTTCCTCTTCATATTCATACAACATACTACACTACCAACCACCACAGAAACACGCAGTAGTAAATACACCACTCCATATAGGGTTGGCGTCAGGAAGGGCATCCGTCCGTAAAACCGGGTCAAATCCACATGTGCGACACTGTTCGCATCCCCGACCTCACAAGTGTGGGAAAATCAGAAGAAGAAGAAGAAGAAGAAGAAGAAGAAGAAGAAGAAGAAGAAGAAGAAGAAGGGTCCCCGATCCCATTTAAAGCAATTTTAAGTTGCATTTAAATGCATATTTCGACCATTTATATTGTTTTGGTAATATTTTGTTTCTTTTAGTTTTATAAGGTCATGTTGTTCACATTTTGAACATTTTTGTTGTTAGTAAGGCGTCGTTTTTAACAAGGAACGTGATATCTGCGCCGAGTTTCAAATTCAGGAGTTCAGAATACTGTAGATGTATTGTATTTTTCTTCCTTTCCCGAAACAGATAGGTAACACGTGATGCCATGAAAGTACGAACGTACGCCGACAGAAACCAATAAAGCATGTTAATACTTCGTGTTTCTTTTTCTTCTTTCGGAAAACAGTGAGAATTGCGCCTCAGGGCTATGCTCCTGAATGAATGTATAAAGTATTAACCTACCTACTATAGTTATATTATCGCTATTACATTTTTGCCATGTTTACTTACTAATAAAAACCGACCGCGGTAGCTTCGTGGTTAGCGTGTGTACCCCGCATTTGGGAGGTACTGGCTTCGAGCCACAGGCTGACTATCCTGATTGAGTTCTTCGTGGTTTCCCTCACTCACTCAAGGCGAATGCTCCGATAGTTTCTCAACATAGGTTACGACCGACTACCTTCCCCATACCTTTCCAAAAGAAAAGTGCCCGGTTCCATGGCTAAATGGTTAGGGTGTTGGCCTTTGGTTCAAGGAGCCCCAGGTTCGATTCCCGGCCGGGTTATTTGCACTGGCTCGGGGACTGGGTGTGTGTGTCGTCTTTAAATAGACAATAAAAGGAAAAACAAATAATAAAATAAAAAAGTAATAATAAGAAAACATTATGAATACTAGATGCAAAAATTGAAGAAAACATACAGGGCCTACTTGCTACCTAACCGTAAAATGTTTAAGTCATATTTTACTTTTTAAGGTCATGTTTAGCTAGTTCTTAGGGCATCCTTGCTTGCGTATTTTGTACTTTTAGATCATAAAGTTCCGAACGAGTAGTAGTAGTAGTAGTAGTAGTAGGAGGAGGAGGAGGAGGAGGAGTAGGAGGAATAAAGGGTAAAGATTTCTGTTACCATAACGTCAACACTACGTAGGATTAGTGTCGTTAGTCTTACATACAGCGGCCTTTAGTGCCAAGAATCGTTAACTACGTAGGTCTAATCATTTCTGATATAGGCTGGGAAAGTTCCAGGGCCAAGTACTTGTCCAGAAAGGGACGTCTTGTAGGCTTCCCGTCTAAGAATATTGAACTCATTCATGCCTTTTTAACTTCCAGGCAATTATCCCTTTGCTAGTAGACATCGTGTATTGTAAATACAAACTGTAAGTACTGGATCAGTTCTTCATACGATCTCCTAATATTAATTCGTTAAAGGAAGGAAGAAGTAAAGAAATAATTTCTATAGTATTCTGAATTCACGAAACTACACATTTTTCGATTTATTACGTTGAGTGTGATATACGAAGGATATAAGCCAAAGAGCAACATCACACCGCTGATAGCCCGGAATTTTAATTGGTGACTTGTGGGAGGTCCCTAAGTACATTCCACGGTTAGCGCAGCCACTCTCTCAATTACGAGTTACTGCAGAGAGCAAAGCCTCAACCATAAATATGTCGCGTAAACAAGAAAGTGTTCCCGAGCAACCTTCCAGTGAAATACATTCTGACCTCGGCACATCCATCCGCGTAACGAAAGGAAAAGATTATTCATTCAGCTCTGAATAATAATAATAATAATAATAATAATAATAATAATAATAATAATAATAATAATAATAATAATAATAATAATAATAATAATAATAATAATACCGAACGATTTGCTCGTGCGGTTAGGGGCGTGTAGCTGTCAGCTTGCATTCGGGAGATGATGGATTCGAACCCAACTGTCGGCAGCCCTGAAGATGGTTTTCCGTGGTTTCCCATTTTCATACCAGGCAAATGCTGGGACTGTACTTTAATAAAGCCACGGCCACTTCTTTCCCACTCCTATCCCCTTCCTATCCGATCGTAGCCACAAGACCTATCTGTGTCGGTGCGACATAAAGCCAATATTGCAACTAAAATAAAACGAATTAATTTTCTTTTTTGGAGGGGGGGCGAACTATTTTTCTTCTTTGCAGGAAGCGTATGAAAACACTGAAATAAGGGCGTAAGGAAGTGATTTCATAGTTTCATTTAGCGAATTGCAATGTTTTCGAACAAAGCTACTGCAAATTTTATGTTACCAATATAATTTTGCCCATTTTGTTATTCGGTATTATAAGTGGTAAACTGCCCTCAGTATAAAAGTCTAAAACTTTTCCCAATGAAATTTACTATCTGTCCATTAGTCTCTCCAACCATTGCTCTATTCATCGATACCTCTGACCATCCATGATAACCCCTAATCAGCCCGTTCATTTCTCTATCGATCCATCCCTTCCTGATCCAACCACCAGGCCGTCCATTTAACTGTCCATCCACTCAACGGGTCATTCATCATCCTCTGCTCATCCACCCTTATCTCTGCCAATCTAATTTGCTTCAAACCCCGATAATTTTCTACATGCATACAGTACCCATACAACGTTATACCTGGAGGCAGAAAAGAAACAACATTCAAAAGTAAAGCAGTGCAATGTGCTTGAGCGCAGAGCACACTTCTCGACAAGAATACAAGCTGAGGTTCGTTAAGAGCTTGTTGTTCTCATTACCATCGTCATTAATTGTGCATACGACGTGTCTATTATACATGGGTCACTAGTAGACAATGCATTGCTGTTGGCGAACAATACGCCGTTCTCTATTATCAATCAACACTTATTTAGAGTTCGAGCGGTTGACCCAGCACTACAAACAATACTTAACAAGTTTATCTGCCGGTACAGACGTTGTAACACGCCTACAATAACCAGTAAGATAGGTCGTAACTTATAACAATATCTCGCAACTGTAACTCCTACGCCGTGAGCCCTAGAAGGGAACGGAAAATACGTGGAAGTATGCCACTAATGAAGGTGAATGAACTCGAGCGATCACACGTGAGATCGATCCAAGACTAGAGCATTTAAATAATATTAAGAAGAAGAATATGGGCTGAGTACTCAAACGGTAGAGCGTTGGTCTTCCGTGCCCAATTTGGCGGATTTGAATCCGGCTCAGGTCGGTGCTATCTGAAGTTGTTCAGAAAAGTCAGCCTCGTGTCGGTATGTTTATCGGTACGTAGAAGATCTCTGGGACAAAATTCCAGCATTTCGGCGTCTCTGAAGATTTTGAAGGTAGTTACTGGGACATTCTTCTTCTTCTTCTTCTTCTTCTTATTATTATTATTATTATTATTATTATTATTATTATTATTATTATTATTATTATTATTATTATTATTATTATTATTATTATTATTATTATTATTTGAACAAAATAATAAAGTACACGAAGTTGACACGAGGAAATATATTGCTCAATATTGCGGTAACTGCACCCTATAATCACATTTCCAATAGTTTTTTATATACCGTTTTTGGTGTCATTCCCAAGATTCTCCACCACAAAACTTCAAAAGGCTGTTCTTCAGTATATGCCATATTGTAAGGAAGTTCCTGTATATAGTAGTGGCGATTAACGGGAGAACAGCCCACCCCCTCCCCACTTTGTGGAGCAAAAATTAAATTTTTATCCCATTTTAGCTGCCTTAAATGGGGAATTCTTCTTCTTAATGTACAAACCCTGTTGTCTTTTCAGCTACCGCAATTCTTTCCTTTAATTTATTTAATTATTAAGAAAAATTCGAGGATTGGGGCAAAAGTCATGGCGACTATTTTTTTTTTCTTGTAGATATGTGAATGGATCACAAACGCATATGTGTCGTGTGGAAGTTCTGCACGCATACTGTGTATGCAGAACAACAGATGGCTCTGTGATATCTGGTAGTAGCGCAGCGAGGGCTGTGAAATCAGTCAGTAGGTGAGTGTCGTGTAAGATGGAAGTAACCCGTGTTGAGCAGCGCGCTTACATCAAAATAGCCGTCCTCCGAGGGAGAAATGCGAAGGAATGTCATAGTGAATTAGTAGAAGCCCTTGGGAATAATGCCCTACCATAGCACGGTGGGTAGGAAAGTTTCCGCAAGGACGTATGTCAACCAGTGATGAGCAAAGTTCGGGACGACCTGTCAGTGTGCGGACCGACGTGGCACGTGCCGTCATCGAGCAGCTCCTGGATGAAGATAGACGATGGACGCTACTGGAGTTAGAGAGGGCAAGTTGCATCGAGAAACACACCGTCCACAGGATATTGCGTAATGAGCTGCAACTGCGCAAAATCGCATCGCGGTGGGTACCGCATGCATTGATGGAAGTTCAAAGGTAGGTGCGCTATGCAATATGCTCCGACCCCCTTGCACGCCGGCAACAGGATGGCGATCAATTCTTGTCACGAATAATCGCCATCGATGAATTTTGGGCCTGGGCATACGAACCAGAACTGAAACGTTAGTCCGCGGAGTGGCGACATGCTGGATCACCAAGGAGGCAAAGGGTCCGTCAGAATCTTTCCCCAGTCAAACTGATGGTGATCGTCGCGTATGACGTCAGGGGTGTCATTGTTTGCCACTTTGTTCCACATGGCAGAACAGTGACCGCACAGTACTTACAGGGACTTCCTGGTGCGACAGGTACGAGGTAGCGTTCGGGGGAAACGTCCGGATCTTGTGGACAGTGCAATAATCCTGCACGACAATGCAAAACCACATAAAGAAGAGTGTGTAGGGCAGCTATTGCGATGTTGGGAATGGGAAGAATTGGAGCACCCACCGTACTCTCCCGACATTTCGCCCTATGTCTTTGATCTCATTCGAAAGATGTAAGGAACCACTACGTGCAACACGGCAGATGGTATTCAGCGCCTCCAACATCGTTGGCAGCGTGTAGTGTCAGTAGCAGGGACTACTTTGAGGGTCTTTAAGCCCAGGTTTGTCATGTCAACTTTGTGTGTACTGTGTTGTCATTCTTTTGCACCGGAAATGGCATACTGGCCTGTATACTACCGTAATGAATTAGTGTGTTACGATATTTCAGTGCTATTCATTGTCCAGACATGTAGTTAACACCTTGTCCTTTCGTCTGTATATGTCACATTTTCCAACCGGACTGGTATCTTCAAAAAAAAAAAATTAGTTGCCATGACTTTTGCCCCAACCCTCGTATTTAGAGGAAACGGGCACAAAATGTGGTTCGTCACGGCTAACGAAATTGTACAGCGTCACAGCAAGTAGTGGAGACACACTGAGCATTGTTTAGCATGTTCTGCAACGAAGGATAGCAGGGGTATACTTTTACCAAGGTTACCCGCGTTCGTCAGTCTGGCAGTCTCACTTAGTTCGGTTCTATCTAGTGTCTGTTACTTTACTGGTGTGTATGCAAATACTAAATTACTTTTTAATTATGATCACGCCGTACTTCTATTTAATAGTAGCCTAATACATGCGTAATTATTGTTCCTTTGATGAAAGTTTTATTGTACAGTACTTTTGTTACCGGACTTATGTTGGTAGACTGTCAACCTTTACGTCTATCGAAATTCGCTCAGAGAGCATCAACAACTTTTTACAGCAATTTTTTTTTTCAATTCTGATGTCTACACTCCACCCCCCTTCCCTGCCTATATCCATTGGATATATGTTGTTTGTTATATGTTTGAGTTCTTTTTGTTGTCTACATATTTTTGTACCCCCGACCCCCTTCTAATTCCCAATCGCCGGTACTGCCTGTATACGAGATCTTTGCTTCATAAGACGTCTTCATAGCATGAGGATCCAATGATTAGCAGAGTCAACAGTGTGAATGAGAATCAAGCATTCGTGTATATCATTATGAAAGGTATCTGTAAATTATGTTGGCTGACTGCATCAATCACCATCAATCACCACTGATCTGTATTTAGTGCAGTCGCCCAGGTAGCAGAGGGTTAGTAAAGGAATGAGGAATGAGGTTTGCCGTTGTTTTCCTCACTGCGCGAGAAGTTGCTATTACAAATCAGTCTGCCAAGCCCACTGAAATGCATGCACCGAACGACCCTATATGTTGTTTACCTAGATCTTTCTTAAACAATTTTAAAGCGTTTGAAAATTTATTGAACATCTCCCTTGGTAAAGTATTCCAAATCCCTAACTCCTCTTCCTGTAAACGAATATTTGCCCAAATTTCTCCTCTTGAATTCCAACTTTATTTTCATATTGTGATCTTTCTTACTTTTAAAAACACCACTCAAACGTATTCGTCTACTTGTCATTCCACTCCACTATTTCACTAACAGTTCGAAACATACCGTTCAGTCGACCAGTTCGTCTCCTTTCTCAAACTTTGCAACATTTTCACAACGTCATTCCTTTGCCGGAAATCCTCCAGAACAAGCTGCTTTCCTTTGGATTCTTTTTCCAGTTCTCGAATCAAGTAATCCTGGTAGAACCATGCTCTTAGCTGGGATCTTACCAGAGACTTTCATGTCCTCTCCTTTACATTCTTACCCCTAAATACCTTCATAACCATGTGAAGAGATCTGCATGTTTCTCCCGAGCCATTCTAGAAAATGTACAGATTGAATCTGTAATAATAATAATAATAATAATAATAATAATAATAATAATAATAATAATAATAATAATAATAATAATAATAATAATAATAATAATGTCTGGCTACAAGGCTAAATGGTTAGCATATTAGCCTTTGGTCACAGAGGTCCCGGGTTCGATTCCTGAGAGGGTCGGGAATGTTAAATGTTATTGGTTAATTTCGCTGGTACGGGGGCTGGGTGAATGAATCGTCTTCATCATAATTTCATACTCATCACGACGCGCAGGTCACCTACGGAAGTCAAATCAAAAGACCTGCCTCTGGCGAGGAGAACATGTCCTCGGACACTCCCGGCACTAAAAGCAATACGCCATTTCATTTTAATAATAATAATAATAATAATAATAATAATAATAATAATAATAATAATAATAATAATTTGTGTATCTTTCTTTCAACTTCTGTGGATTGTATGAGATGTTAGATTGTTGGAATATCGTGCCACTGACATTATTTAACGAGTCGTACGATAACTGGACAGTATTGTCTATCTGAACACCCTGAAATGCCATCAACCTCTGTCAGCATCGAATCCACTATCTTGTGAATTAATAGACGACGTCTAAACCGACGGCAGTCGTTTGAGACTTTCAAGGGAGCTAAAAATCAACAAGATCGACAATTGGCTAGATGGAGACCAGAGTCACGTAGATGAATTGGTTTCCAAACAACGCAGTGCTTTTTTAAAACTGTAACGAATACGACTTCACGATCAAGTAGCTGTACGTGCGAATGGAGCGTGGTGAATGGCTTCATGATTAAGTCCACTCCACTTCAAGTTCATCAAAACAAAAACTCTACATTACTAATCATTTTGACTTAGGCAGCGAAGTTATCTTATTGTATTACATCACCTCTAGTTAGTCTAACTTACGTCCACGTAACGTTAAACACTATTAATTGTTGTACTCGGAGTCCTAAGTTCGATTTCCCTTTCTCGCGGAAATTTAATTCTGGCATTTGCTGTTCAAAAAGTGCATGTGGGTGGAAATAGCCATACACAACAGAACTTGATTAGACTAGTTTGACTAAACAATTTTGAATTCTGCTTTTTAATCTCTGTATTTTAGAAAATATTTGGCTTCAAATTTGAGTTTCCTCTGTTTCCAGAGGATTATCTGCTACTGAAGAATGTTCAGTCCTCAGACGAAGGCAGGTTGGATCCTAAACAGCTCCACCATTAGCTGTCATAGATGGCTGAAGAAGGTTACTAAGGAAATGAGGAGTGGGTTTACCCGTTACTTTCCTCACTCAGCCAGAAGTTGTTAGCCTATTACATATCAGTCTGGCAAGCCCACTGAAACGCATGCATCTATCGACCCTATGAATAACAATTTCACACCATTGAAAGCAGGGACCGGCTGTATAAGGAAGGAATGGCATTACTAGCACCGCTCATACCTCAGTCACATTCATCTTGTCAAAACGAACGACAAGACTGTGACAGATCAATGATAGTAACAAAATTGTTCTAGCACATGTCAGAAGACACAGCGTTTTGTAAACAAGCTCTCCGCCACAAAGGCATCCTACTCAAGTGGTAAAAAAATTAAGAATAGGGCACGAGAAATCAAGTCGTAAACTTGTAATGTAGGGCTGAAAACAAAAATCTTGTCAAATTAAATATATTTTAAGAGCCACAGAAATCATTTAGAATATTTCGTACCGGGCGAGTTGGCCGTGCGCGTAGAGGCGCGCGGCTGTGAGCTTGCATCCGGGAGATAGTAGGTTCGAATCCCACTATCGGCTGCCCTGAAAATGGTTTTCCGTGGTTTCCCATTTTCACACCAGGTAAATGCTGGGGCTGTACCTTAATTAAGGCCACGGCCGCTTCCTTCCAACTCCTAGTCCTTTCCTATCCCATCGTCGCCATAAGACCTATCTGTGTCGGTGTGACGTAAAGCCCCTAGCAAAAAAAAAAAAAAAAAAAAAAGAATATTTCGTCTCAGTATTTGAACACTGTTTACGTAAAATACACCTGACTATTGCTTATGATTTCTTCTTCTTTTTTTTTCTCCTTAAGATGCGATGACCAAGTTGCATTGTCACTAACCTTCCACGATGGCGGTTGCGATTCGAATCTGAGCCAATGCACGGTGAATTTTGGAAATGAAAGGTCAAGTTCCTGTGTTGCCGATTCCATGTAAAACTGGTGGCCCCGTGGATACGATCACGAAATCGACAGTACCGATCTCGATTGCTGCAGTCGCTTAGGTGCGGCCAGTATCCAGTATTCGGGAGACAGTGGGTTCGAACCCCACTGTCGGCAGCCCTGCAGATGGTTTTGCGTGGTTTCCCATTTTACATCAGGCAAATGCCAGGGCTGTACCTTAATTAAGGCCACGGCTGATTACTTCCCAATCCTAACCCTTTCCTGTCCGATCGTCGGTGCGACGCGACGTAAAGCAACGTGTAAACAAAATGAAAGAAAAAAGATCGATAGTCACGTAAGACATAACATTTGCTTTTTCCCCCTCATTTTTACTTGTCGCTTTCGTTCCCACTCTTCCCCACAGGCCGGTGGGATCCCGTTTGTAACGTAGGCCGTAAATTTTGCCTAGTTTTGAGACTGTATATCCCTCCTTACCTTAAGTTAAATAGATGGATGTATCCAACTATAATGTGTTTCTGGAGTTATGGCAGTGTGGTGTGCTGTGGGTAAGTGCTTATCTAAGGCAAACACAAATACACCCAGCTAGAGCTAACGAGAGGCGGTCAGGGATCGATGCTGGGGCCCTCTAAACCAAAGTCCACGCTGGCCATTCAACCAAGGAAACGGAACCAGTGCTGATGTTGCAAAATGTGATAATGGAGCGTCTTCGGAAACCTTTGAAGAAACTCAAAACTCTATTTCAAGCAGCTTTTGGTAGTGATGTAAGTATATTTTTAAATTTGCCATTAAAGCATGGCTCATTTTAATTATGTCATTCTTCTAACTAAGACTCTTACTTGCTGGAGTAAAACCAAACGAAAGGCAAATTATTCTTGTGCAGTAAACAGAAGTTACATGCCAACATCGTACGCCATGGAGTGCCGAAAGAGTTATCTTCTTCCCTCAAAATTACTATCACTTCTGCGTATTTGAATACATGATCCTGAGATTCAGAGCCTAATGTGGTATGCTGGTACGTTCTGTTCCTGTCTGTTTCCCATGATTAAGGTACTACGTAGAGTTGTAGAAAAGCCGAACTGAGTGGCTCAGACGGTTGAGGCGCTGGCCTTCTGACTCCAACTTGACAGGTTCGATCCTGGCTCAATAAGGTGTACCGGGGAGTTGGCCGTGTGGTTAGGGGCGCGCAGCTGCGAGCTTGCATCCGGGAGATAGTGGGTTCGAACCCCACTGTCGGCAGCCCTGAAGATGTTTTTTCTGTGGTTTCCCACTTTCACACCAGGCAAATGCTGGGGGCTGTACCTTAATTAAGGCCACGGCCGCTTCCTTCCAACTCCTAGGCCTTTCATATCCCAACGTCACCAGAAGAGCTATCTGTGTCGGTGCGACGTAAAGCAAGTAGCAATCCGGTGTGGTACTTGAAGGTGCTCAAACACGTAAGCCTCGTGTCGGTAGATTTACTGGCACGTAAAAGAACTCCTGCGGGATCAAATTCGTCACCTCGGCGTCTCCGAAAACCGTGAACATTGTTAGTGGGGGTAAACTATTATTATTATTATTATTATTATTATTATTATTATTATTATTATTATTATTATTTGTAGAAAATGGGTTCAAACATAGAAATAAAGCGTTTCCGGACCAATATAACGTTTTTTTCTTCTTTTACGTGTGAGGAAGGTGTCTTAAAAGTTTGGCCGTACATTATTGCTACACCCTGCGAACGTATTCTACATCAAAAGAAGGTCAAGTGTTACCTAGCCCCACAGATATCAACCCGCGATCGATCGCTAGGCTACTGTACACTGTGAAGATCCTTACGTACCCAGTACAGCGCTCTAAATGGTAATACGACGGACGTGCTTGGACCAGAAATAGACATTACTTCGGACGAACACTGAGTGACCTTCTGCCTTCTTCCGCAGTATATTTACACATCATTCTAAATATATCACATTAGGGACTCGCATCGGGGCGTGACTTTAGACTGGAGGTATGTCACACAGCGTGCTACTTCGCAGTAATGACAGCAACAAAAACAAGAATATAATAATAATAATAATAATAATAATAATAATAATAATAATAATAATAATAATAATTGTACCGGGCGGTACACCTCCATGCCGCTACTTCAAATATTGCGCCAATTTAAACTCCTCTACAGGAGAAGTTTGGAACCTTGAAAACTGAACTAATTCCACTATTCCTTAAAAGATGTCACTACGGTAAATGGCGTAATTTTGAAATTTTCTGAACTGTGTCTATTCCGACGAGTTTTTGTTTACTATCTAGCAAGAAGTGTGGACGTCCTCTTCTAGATGTCACTGCCTAAGAACTATAATTATGCACCCTAGTGCGAAGTGAAGGAACTGTTTTTTTGAAGAAATGTGGTATTCATAAGTTTGTTCATTGTTAAATTTCTTTCATTCATTGTTCCGCCAGTTTTGAATTTAACCAATCAGTATTTTCTGTAATTAATTTTCCTCCAATCATAGCTTTCTTCCTCAGGTTTCCATGTGTAATTCTTAGTCTACCAATAAAGTTGAAGGGGTGTGTCTATTTATTCTTGAAAGGTCTCGAATTTTCCACGAGGGTATTAAAACTGCTGATTTTCTTGTCTCCGGGCCAATTCATCGACAACTTGCTTAGTGTGTGATTATGTAGCAGGGGGC